>NC_140965.1:66154788-66304788 GCF_056783735.1 Eptatretus burgeri
AAGGTGGTTGTTGTGGAGAAGGTGATGCTGGCATTTGTGGTGGTCGTGAGGGTGGTGTGGTGGTATGGTTGGGCGGTTGACGAGAAGGTGGTGGTGGCGATCGTGGTTGTTGTGGTTGGTGGCGCTTTGTGGTGGTAGTAATGGCAGTTGGTCCAAAATAACGATAGTTAAAGAAAAACACTATCTCAAAGATCACAGCCCTGATCACACGAATAATTCTCTTAGACAATGGTGGGGAAATCTGTCTGAACACAGACTTATCGGCATAACTGATCTTGAGGAAATCCTTTATGGTGTCCTGTGAATTTCCACAGCCGTAACAATATATAATATGTATATGTATGTGTGTGTTTATATATATATATACATATATATATATATATATATATATATATATATATATATATATATATATATATATATATATATATATATATATATATATATATATATATATATATATATATATATATATATATATATATCTATATATATATATATATCCCACGACACTGCCCACGTGGCTATTGGCACTATGGGCCCCACATCATGCGGGCCCACCCGTGCTCACTACGCTATCCCGGCCCCTCTTAGGCGCTTGGCCTACCGCAGCCAACTAGCCCGGTGCCTGGGGTGCCCACTAAGCGATACTCACCATTCGCAGCCACGCTCCCAACCTGTACAGGACTCCTGCACCCCTCCAAACGGGTTTCAAGCCTACATTCGCACCAATAGCAAAACGACCTCCATTTTGTCAATTTGACTAGCCCACTAACTCACTTTGCACTAACCCGGGGTCCCTTTGGTGGGAATCACTCCTCCCCCCAATCACTCATCGCACCATGCATACCACATTCACTCCATTCACACAGGCCCGCTGGCCCTCACTCGCTCAAGTACATTTTCCACTTTATCGCTCACATCACTCAACACTGCCATTCTTCTTCACTAAATCCCTCAACTAACTCGTGCTCCCTCGTCATCCCTTACAATATAGCACATCCTTTTAACTCTACGTATCTGAGCTACTTCCCCACTACACATTCAATGTCTGTCCTTGTCTCCAAAAATCCCATACTCCATCCTAAAATCCCTCTAACTAATCCAATGCACGGGCCCCATGAGGATTTTTCCCTGCCCCATGAAGCCGGTCTATCTATCTATCACTAACCCTTCCCCCTAACTAGTGTCTTCCTGTGCCCCAGGCAAGGGGGTCTTCCACCCCTGCCCAGGGAATCCTGTTTGCTCGAAGTGGCGAGGATTTCTTTTTTTTTTCTTTTTTTTTTAATGTGCACCAGCGCGGCAATTCGCAACCTGCGCTCTTTCCCCGTGACACCATGGCAGCTGTTCACGCTTCGCGCACCTAGTCCCTTCTCGGACGGTAACATCCGGCAGGGATTCCCCTCCTGCCGGATTCCAACCATGCAGCCATGACGTCACTGCGCATCCCAAGCAAGCCTCACGTTTCGAGGGGTTCCCCACGCGAGCACATGTGCTCTGATCCACATACACGCTCGCCTGGAGAACCCATCTGATCCAAATTCATCTATCCAACCTAGCTTCTGTCAGTCCGCTGGATCGGCTAACATCCACCGCATGCGTTTCCGGACCGGATTTCACTCGCGCAGGCGCGCACGCGGCGGCCTCGTGCGAAGCATAGCATGGGCCCTGCGCGCGCTGCTGTGCGAATCTGGCACGGTCCTCGAAACGGCTACGGACGCTACTCGACCTTTGTCCCTCGTCTGGCGCTGTCTTTGTCGCAATTTTACGCACACATTCACGCGTGCCATGACGCTCACACACCCTACCATGACACTCGGACATGCGGTTGCGTGCTCCCGCATACCGACCGTCATCTCCCTATCATACCGCGCTCTTACACACGGCCTTTCACTCACGCATGCCATTCCACTCACACACGCGGTTTCTTTCACACACGGCCTTTCTTCCACGCATGCCATTTCACTCACACACGGCCTTTCTTCCACTCATGCCATTTCACTCACACACGCAGTTTCTTTCACACACGGCCTTTCACCCACGCAAGCCATTTCACTCAGACACGAGGTTTCTTTCATACACGGCCTTTCACCCACGCATGCCATTTCACTCACACACGCGGTTTCTTTCACCCACGCATGCCATTTCACTCACACACGCGGTTTCTTTCACCCACGCATGCCATTTCACTCATGCGCGCCCTTTCCCTCACACTATGCACGTGTTTCAACATGCACTTCGCCAAACTCGTAAGCACACACACCGGAACAATCACGCTGGGGATCCGCACCACCACAAGCGCTCCCGGGGCCTTCATACCCCCCAAGCTCCGCGTGTACCCGTTCACAGCACTTGCCCCCTCCCCCCGAACTCCCAAAGCTCGACCGGACCCACCTGGTCGTGATCCGCTTCAAGGGAGCATAGCGTCTCCCTCCGTTCCTGAAGGAGGCTATCCTGCTGCTCGCACCGGGTCACGGGACATTCCCCAAGCCCCCCTCATTGTCCCTCGCTAACTCCATGTGGGTGTGTTCGTCTTTAATTTATTTTAATTCATCCTCTATCTCCCATGTCTCTGTTATTTCTTTTAATTCCTGCGTCTCCGTCATCGTCACCTCCACCTCCTTTAATTTCTCCGTCACTTCGTTTATTATTTCCGTTTCTTCCTGGCTCCATTTTCCTTCTCATTTGAGTCGTTCTTCCTCTCTGAGCCCCCTGAGTTGTTCATTATTTTTCCGGAGCTTTTCCATCTCTGTGGACTCCAACTTTGCTCTCTCCTTGAGTTGGTTAATTTCAAATTCATATTGTTTTTCTTTTCTACCCCACATCTCTCATGTTCTTCATTCTCCAATCTCATAGTTTCCTTCAATTGGCTGATTTCTTTTTCCTGTTTCATTCGTTGTTCCTTCACTATCTCCACGTACTTCAACCTTGCTTTCTCCTTTAGTCGTTTTTGTCCTTCTTTAATAACTTTCACCCCCTGTCCGACCGTCATTATTTCGCCTGTCACGTCCTTCTTGCCCACCTCCATCGCGGACCACACACCTTTTACACTCCCTTTCAATTTGTTCACCTCCTCTCGTACCATGTCGATCTCCACCATTTTGCCTTTCACCTCGTCCAATTCTGTCCTCAATGCCTCCTGCCCTGCTTGGAGATTCAGCCCAATGCTCTGCGTTTTGCCCCGCAGTGTTTGCATATCGCTCCTGCATGTTCGCATCCATGTCGCCCCTCATCGCATCCAAATTGCTGTTCGTGGTTTGAACTGGTGGGCGGGAGCACTTCCCCTGTGCCGTGCGGCTCGTTGCGCTATTAATAGCAACCCGCTCACGTCTCGTGCCGCGCTGAGGTGCGGCCACACCGCCATTTTGCGACTTCATTTTTGGTTGCCGGTAAAGTTCCTGCACAGGCCCCTCCCACTGACGATGATTGGTGGTGCTATTATAATACAACGAACCGTCCCGGGCCACAGATTCTACATTAAAAACTATTTCTCCCTGCCCCCGGTAGCCTTGAGCTGCCATTTTGCGTATCGGTAATAAAAAAACTATACGCTCGGAATTTAATGGAACCGGAGGGTCGCCTCGTACACCCTTGATCCGGTTCCGTTAATTTGGTTTGGAGGAGGAATGAATTTGAATCCCACTCCTGACACCAGTGTTGTGGATTCTCACCACTCCGGCGTGCGGGCGACCGCTTTTTAGCGAATTGCGGCCGCGCGCCCACCGACCGTGGCAATCCGAGTCGCGGCTTTCGGATCAACGCCGAAATCCAGCTCCGGTGTGTGTTTTAACCACACCGTAAATCAGCCAACTTTTCTGTCCACGCGCGACAGTGTTGATCGCCGAATTGTCGATTTACCTAAGTATTCGCGCAGACAGAAATGCCGGGGATTTACACCTCGACGGGACCCGTACGGACAAGAACCGCTTTAAGCAGCTCACGCCGTTTGCGATTGCCGGGCGGTTTATTATCGCCAAGCCCCGTCGGACTCGATTATCTTATCGGCTATTAAAAACCAGCTATTATTCCGAACGCAATTACGGCAGCTCAATGGAGGAAGGGACGCAACGAGCAGTTGTACATTCAAACAATGACATTTATTTTACACGTATGCACATATACAAGCACGTATGCAGTCAATGAAGCAATGGGGGTAAGGGACAGGACACGAGCAAGAAAAACCTACAGCTGTTGTCTATTTATTATGTACACTTATAACAATTCTACTTATAGACAAGGCACCACAGACTTCCATGCAAAAACCCAGAAAGAAAACAATAGGGAGAACAGGGCCCATAGGCCTTTATTGTTCGGCGGAGCTGTGGAGACCAAAGGAGCTCCGCGAGACCGTGCAGGTTACCTGCCACCCTCGTGGTGACTCACTGGGCGACCCTCGATGTCTCGTCGTCAACACGGCAGCTGGTGTATTGGCAGCTCGGTTGGTCCAGGCCGAGCCGTGCGGCCTGGTCGATCGGGCCTAGCCGACGACGCCTCAGAGGAGCGAACGGGCCTTGCTCTTTTAGAGTTGATGCTCTCTTAAGAGCCCGCTCACTCCTCAGCGTCGTTCGGACCATTATGCTGCTGGCTGGCGACATCTCCCCGGCTGCCTCCACCAACCCACACTTCTGCACGGCACTGCAGGCTTGGCTGGACTTCAGGCTCCACTCCGACCTCAAGCCCGACTTCCACTCTGAGCTCCACTCCGAACCCAGACTGTATATATATATATATATATATATATTTATATATTTATATATATATATATATATATATTTATATATTTATATATATTTATATATTTATATATATTTATATATTTATATATATATATATATATATATATTTTTATATATATATATATATTTATATATATATATTTATATATATATATATATATTTTTATATATTTATATATATTGTTGCGGTCTTCGAGCCCGCCGGCGTGCGACGGCCACGTAACTCGAATCGCGGCACGTCGCCCACCGGACGGACAATCCAGTCGTGACCCTCTCGGACTAACGCCGGGATCCAGTCACGGGTGGACCTTTCGGTCTCACCGCGATCGAGCCAATCAGCCCCCGCGTGGGATAGGGTTGCTCGCCGGGTCGACCTACCTAAGTACCCACGCGGAGGGTAGACCGGGCGATCGCACCTCGCCGCAGGTCGACTTCGGACACGGGCCATAGCGACCCGTTCCGTACTATCAGAATAACCGAGCGGTGTTATCGTCGACCTCGACGGTTCGATTAATTATCGGGCGTATTCAGCCCACTACCAACCCTTTACGTGAAGCAAGATGGGGATTCAATGGAGGAAAAGATGAAGCGAAGCGGGAGAACAGTTCAACAATAAAGCACATTTATTCGCGGCACACGGGAAGCACACAAATACAATTCCACCAAATGCACACAAAAAAAAGAAAACACAATTCCATTTACACAAAAAGCAAATATAAAAGCGAAAACACAGTGCAGAGCTAATACCGACTACCGAGCACACGGCAACACTTATACAATTCTACTTCACAGACGGCGCCGACAACACATACCCAAAACCAAGGAAAAGAAATCCCCCAAGAATGGGGCAGGCCTGAGGCCGAGACCGGGTCGGGCCTACCCGTCTGGTGATGAGACGCGGAGCGGCGATGGCCCCGCAACCCGCGGGCCTCGTGGACAGTGCCTGGTAGGGGGTGGGAACGGGGCCCCCTTGGTCGCACTATCTCAGCGCGGGGGGAAACAGGAGGGGGTTGCTGATGCTCGGGGTATAGAGGATCTTTATTATCCCTGGTGTGCGTCTCCACCTCGGCCAGGTCGCGCTGCCGGCCTCCCTCGGGCGTGCAGCTCCTGGCACCGACGCGAGCACCCCCTCGTCCGACTCTCTTCAGCTTCTCCAGCCACTGCAGGCTTCGGGCTCCAGACTTCTTTCGTTCTCGTTTGCGACTCTCTTCTGACTGACGAACACCGTCCTTTTATCCCCCCGTAACTTCGCCTTTGACCCCCTCCCTTTGACCTTTCACCTCGCTCCCCATTGGCCCGAGAAAAAGTTGGCGTGAAGGCTTTTTGATCCACAAATTTGCATATATCGATCGTTCTGGAGGCGGGGCCAAATCGCCCCTCGCTCACCGATTGGACGGCAAAAAGTGGGCGTGTGTCGTTTTTGATCCGTTTTTGAAGCACAAAATCCGTGATTTTGTACACGCTGTTCGACGCGCGTTCTGCATGAGTCCAACACCGGTACCCACAGCGGGGCAAGAACGGTGGCGATGCTACGGTTGCGAGGTGTGACGGGAAGGTCGTGGCGGTTGTGGTGAAGCGGCGTTGTGGTTGGTGGTTGATGTTGTGGTTGTGATCATGGCGGTTGGTCCAAAATAAAGATAGTAAAAGAAAAACGGCTGTCCTGAAGAGTCGCAGCACGTATAAATGACATGTATTCCCACTAGACAACGGGTTTGGGCCTAACTACACATGTACTTACCGAGATACCTCACCTAAGGGACCTGAATGGTGGTTTGCGAATTTGGTAACCACAACACTACCCCCTTCCCTTTTTACAGACTCGTCCCGAGTCGTCAAATTTTCGTGTGCCATCATGTGTAGTTTTCCCCTAGTACACTTTACCTACGGATCCCTGAGTGCGACATTCATGGTATTTGTGTCCCCAAAATAAATAACCTGAGGGCTGCGTAACTATCTAAACAAACTCACTCACACGGACGACTTAAATAAAATTGCCGGCGCTAAGACAAACATGCCGGGGGCGCACTCATATGTACAGTACATCTTACCTTAACTTACAAATCTTACACTAAACCATGGCCCAGGATCATTGAACTCTGCAAAAGAAAGCAGTTAGCAGGGAGCCAGGCTGCCCACATGCAGTCTCTGGCTCAAAACAATGCAGGTGACAGGGAACGTGGCTGGCTGCTCACACGCAGTCCAAGGCCTTCCCTTTTTGAACTGAACGCAGTGAACCACAACGGTGCATGGGCTGCACAAACGTAGTCTCCGTGCCAGCTCAAGTGGCGCACGCAATGAGCACAACGAATGGATGCATGGACACAAACACGGTGCACGGGCTGCCACTGCAGGCCCGTGTTGTAGCTGCCAACAGGGCAGTTCTCGCAGCTTGCAAACTGTTGCCTTGATCCTGGCGCACATGGAAATGAACAGGGGGGCAAAGCAAAAATTGAACGGGGCTGGTGAACGTGGGCAGTGGGCATGGCATGGCAAAGGTAGCAGGCAAACACAGCCCGCAGAAGAAGGCCGCTGCAGGCAAACATAGCGGGCAGATGAACTGGCCGGCACAGGCCTTGAAGCAAACACGGCCAGCCGATGGCACAGGCCTTGCAGCAAAACAACAGCTGCCGATGAAGTTGGCCGGCCTCCGCCTTGAAGCAAAACACGGCCAGCCGATGAAGTTGGCCAGCCTTTGCCGTTCAATGGAGGTTGGTGGAGGGAGTGCGGTGGTGCTGGCCACTTGGAAGGCGGGCTCGGACCTACCTACCTGTCTCCCTCCCAACCTATCGCCTTTGCCTGTCACTATACATACCCACTCCCTTAATTTGTCAAACCCCAATTTAGCCCCAACTTCTTTTTTTTCTGTTGTTTTTATTTTTACTCCCCCACTATAAATCGTCCCCTAACCCCCTTTATCGTCCTTGTTCGGCTAACCTATCCTGTCACCTAGCCTACTCCCAACCCCTACGTTCCCTTCCCGGAGGGGAATAAGGGAGAGCTAACGTCCTGTGTCGAGGCCCAACGAAGCCTCAGAATGGCCTCCCCAGAGTTCGGCGATCTTAACACCAAGTGGGTCCAGCGGCCCACAACGACAGCGAGGGGATGGATGGTGCGGAGGGGTACATCTCCTAATCTACCCTAACCATTTAACTGCTAAACTACCCCGGGGCTTTCAACAAGCGCCTCTCGCTTAAACTATTGGTTCTAACAACCCAGATTCCCGTCGCCTGTGTTGGTGTCCTTACAATTTCGGGCCTCGCCCCCAATTTTAAGCTCCGTGCCCTCACACGGTCTCCTGGCTGGGACACGTGGCTCCCTTTGGCAGGCACGACCCTCTGCCGAATCTCCCGCTATGGCACCCCCGGGCACTACACTGCCTCCGAGCCTACCAGCTCCCTAACACCGGGGAGTGCCCCCCATGGCACCTCCCTGAAACGCACACGTGGCAGGCCGGCCCCCCGGCCCCTTTCCGAGGGTCACCCGTGCCCACAACACTGCCCACGCGGCTAATGGCGCCCCGGGCCCCCGCACCAAGCAGGCGCACCCGTGCCCACTACTCTATCCCGGCCCCCCATGGGCCCTTGGCCTACCGCGGCCGACTAGCCTGGTGCCCGGGGTACCCACTCAGCGATACTCACCTTTCGCAGCCACGCTCCCAAGCCCGTCAACAGGGCTCCTGCACCCCTCCAAATGGGTTTCGAGCCTACATTCCCACCAACAGCAAAACGACCTCCATTTTTGTTAATTTGACTAACCCAGCTAACTCACTTTACTCTGACCCCGGGGTCCCTTGGGCGGGAGTCACTCCTCCCCCCAATCACTCATCGCACCATGCATTCCCCATTCACTCCATACACACAGACCCGCTGGCCTCACTCACTCACCAAGCACATGCTTCCATTTCACTCACCAACTCTCTTCAACACACACACCACTGAACTCTGCCATCCTTCTATCTGCATCCCCTAACTAACTCGTGCTCCCACGTCGTCCCTTAAACTATAGCACGTTCCTTTTAACACTACGTAGCTAAACTACGTCCCCTCTACACATTCACAAGTCTGTCACTGTCTCCTAACTCAAAAATTCATTTTATTTCCCAACCTAAATCTGGCTACAATCCCTCTAACTAATCCATTCCACGGACTCCATGAGGACTTACCCCTGCCCCATGAAGTCGGTCTAACTAAGCTAACCCTTCCCCCTAACTAGTTTCCATCCTGTGCCCAGGTCAAGGGGGTCTTCCACCCCTTGCCCAGGAATCCTGTACACCCGAAAGTGAGGCTTGCTCCTTTTTTTTTTTTCCATGCGCAGCACCTGCGCGGCAACTCAGAGCTCGCGCACTTTGCACCTGCCCGTGACGTCATGCAGCTGCACGTGTTCCTCGTCCCTCCTTGGACGGGACCATCCGGCAGAGATACCCCTCCTGCCGGATTCCAACCCCACGTGCAGCCATGGCGTCACCGTGCGCATAAAAAAAAACACAAGCCACACGTCTCGAGGGGTTCCCCACGCGAACACATGTGCTTTGCCCGTTGGAGCTTAACACACACGATCGCGTGGAGAACCCGTCCGGTCCAAATCCATTTACCTGCCGAAACTTTGTCCGTCCGCGGGATCGGCAAATCCACCGCGTGCGTTTCCGGACCGGGACTTCACTCTCGCAAGCGAGCACGTGGCGGTCTCGTGCGTTGCACAGCACGAACCGCGTGCTCACTGCTGGGTGAACCCGGCACGGTCCCCGAAACAACTACAGCCGCTACTCGGCTTTCGTTTCTCCCATGTCGCCGTCTCCGTCTCCATTCGACCCACGCACACCTGCGTGTTACGACGCACACACTCCACTCCATCACATTCACACCGGGAGACGCGGCTGCGTGCTCCCGCATGCCAACCGACATCTCCCTTTCATACCGCTCTCTCACACACACGGTCTCCCTGGCACACAGCGACCTTGCACACGGCCGTTCACTCACGCGTGCGGGGGCACTCACCCGCGGTGCCTCACTCGCACTCCGTGCCTCATCCACACACGCGGGGGCACTCACCCGCGGTACCTCACTCATACACACGGCGACACTCACACACGCGGTCTCTTCCACACACGGTGCCTCACCCACACACGCGGGGGCACTAACCCGCGGTACCTCACTCATACACACGGCGACACTCACACACGCGGTCTCTTCCACACGGTGCCTCACCCACACACGCGCGGGGGCACTAACCCGCGGTACCTCACTCATACACACGGCGACACTCACACACGCGGTCTCTTCCACACACGGTGCCTCACCCACACACGCGGGGGCACTAACCCGCGGTGCCTCACTCACACTCCGTGCCTCATCCACACACGGCGTGCTGGGAAGCACGTACTCCGGCACCATCGCCACCACACCACTCACACACGGGGTCGCTTCCACACACGGTGCCGCACTCACACCTTGCACCACACACACAGGGACAACCACACTGGGGATTCGTGTCCCCACAAGGGTCTCCGGGGCCTCTATACCCCCCAAGCTCTCCGAGCACCCGTTCACAGCACTCGCCTCCTCAACCTCGCAAAGCACGACCGAACTCACCTGGTCGTGACTCGCCTCAAGGGGGCATACTCCCTCCCCTCGTTCCTGGAGGAGGCCATCCAGGTGCTCGCACTGGGTCTCTACCCAGTCCGCCAGCTCACCCCCATTATCCTCCACTACCTCCGTGTGTGTGTGCACGTCACTTACCCCGTCTTCATCGTGTAGTCTTTCCTCTATTTTTTCTATCTCCCGTGTCTCTTCACCAACTCTTCACCCTTTACCTCCCTTGTCTCAACTATTATTTCCTTTGTCACGGCCTTCATGCCCGCCTGCAGGCATCGGCCCATGTTCTGCGTTTCACCCCGCAGCTTTTTCGTTTCTTCCTTCATTTGCTTGTTCATGCCTTTCATTTCGTTTATAAATTCAGTTGTGTTTGCATCCATCTTCCTTTTTACTTCGTCCATTTGCTTGTTCATGTTCGCAATCATCTTCGCTGTCGTTTCCGCATACATTTTTGCCAGCATGGTGTATAGCTGGGTCATGTCGGGTGCGCTTGGGTGAGCCGTTTCGGCAGGGGTCGGGGAAGGGTTTTGGTGGAGAGGGGGGGGGAAGGTGTCATACACCGCGGCCGCTGCCGCACCCACCTCAGGTTCTGGGTTCAGTTGGGCGAGTCCGTGTTCCTGCACAATCAACATTTCCTGCTCGGGGATTCCATCCTGGACCATGGATTCTACATTACTACACATATACATTTCTAATACCCCCGGCTCCCGCTCGCCTTGAGACGCCATCTTGCTTCTCGCGAAGGGTTAATTTGCTCGCTCGTAATTTGGAGGGAATCGGGGGTCGCTTCTCTCACCCCTGGACCGATTCCCGTGAATTTAGCCGGAGACAGGAGAGCCCGTTTTCCTGCTCTCCAATACCAGTGCCGCGAGGAGGGCGATGAATTTGTATCGCACGACCTGACACCAGTGTTGCGGTCTTCGCGCCCGCCAGCGTGCGACGGCCACGTAACTCGAATCGCGGCACGTCGCCCACCGGAAGGACAATCCAGTCGTGACCCTCTCGGACTAACGCCGGGAACCAGTCACGGGTGGACCTTTCGGTCTCACCGCGATCGAGCCAATCAGCCCCCGCGTGGGATAGGGTTGCTCGCCGAATTCGACCTACCTAAGTACCCACGCGGAGGGTAGACCGGGCGATCGCACCTCGCCGCAGGTCGACTTCGGACACGGGCCACTTAAGCGACCCGTTCCGTACTATCAGAATAACCGAGCGGTGTTATCGTCGACCTCGACGGTTCGATTAATTATCGGGCGTATTCAGCCCACTACCAACCCTTTACGTGAAGCAAGATGGGGATTCAATGGAGGAAAAGACGAAGCGAAGCGGGAGAACAGTTCAACAATAAAGCACATTTATTCGCGGCACACGGGAAGCACACAAATACAATTCCACCAAATGCACACAAAAAAAAGAAAACACAATTCCATTTACACAAAAAGCAAATATAAAAGCGAAAACACAGTGCAGAGCTAATACCGACTACCGAGCACACGGCAACACTTATACAATTCTACTTCACAGACGGCGCCGACAACACATACCCAAAACCAAGGAAAAGAAATCCCCCAAGAATGGGGCAGGCCTGAGGCCGAGACCGGGTCGGGCCTACCCGTCTGGTGATGAGACGCTGAGCGGCGATGGCCCCGCAACCCGCGGGCCTCGTGGACAGTGCCTGGTAGGGGGTGGGAACGGGGCCCCCTTGGTCGCACTATCTCAGCGCGGGGGGGAAACAGGAGGGGGTTGCTGATGCTCGGGGTATAGAGGATCTTTATTATCCCTGGTGTGCGTCTCCACCTCGGCCAGGTCGCGCTGCCGGCCTCCCTCGGGCGTGCAGCTCCTGGCACCGGCGCGAGCACCCCTCGTCCGACTCTCTTCAGCTTCTCCAGCCACTGCAGGCCGGGCTCCAGACTTCTTTCGTTCTCGTTTGCCACTCTCTTCTGACTGACGAACACCGTCCTTTTATCCCCCGGTAACTTCGCCTTTGACCCCCTCCCTTTGACCTTTCACCTCGCTCCCCATTGGCCCGAGAAAAAGTGGGCGTGAAGGCTTTTTGATCCACAAATTTGCATATATCGATCGTTCTGGAGGCGGGGCCAAATCGCCCCTCGCTCACCGATTGGACGGCAAAAAGTGGGCGTGTGTCGTTTTTGATCCGTTTTTGAAGCACAAAATCCGTGATTTTGTACACGCTGTTCGACGCGCGTTCTGCATGAGTCCAACACCGGTACCCACAGCGGGGCAGAACGGTGGCGATGCTACGGTTGCGAGTGTGACGGGAAGGTCGTGGCGGTTGTGGTGAAGCGGCGTTGTGGTTGGTGGTTGATGTTGTGGTTGTGATCATGGCGGTTGGTCCAAAATAAAGATAGTAAAAAGAAAAACGGCTATCCTGAAGAGTCGCAGCACGTATAAATGACATGTATTCCCACTAGACAACGGGTTTTGGGCCTAACTACACATGTACTTACCGAGATACCTCACCTAAGGGACCTGAATGGTGGTTTGCGAATTTGGTAACCACAACAATATATATATATATATATATATATATATATATATATATATATATATATATATATATATATATATATATATATATATATAATATGCATGTGTGTGTCTATATATATATATATATATATATATATATATATATATATATATATATATATATATATATATACATATATACATATATTATATATTACACATAAAGCCTGGTGTTGGCGCAGTGGTTAGGGCAGCGGCTTGGGATCCAAAAGGTCCTGAGTTCAAGCCCCGTTGGGCCACTGAATTAATACACCAGGGGGTTGACTCAGCCTGTCATCCTTCCGATGTCGGCGAAGTGAGTACTGTTGTACTGGCCGATGTATACCATAGTTAAAATAGGTGTACCATATCCCTGTGTCGTAAGAGGCGACCAGGGTTGCGTCAGGAAGGGCATCCGGCGTAAAACATGTGCCAAATCACGATGCGGATCATACGGATTATCCGCTGTGGCGACCCCAAACGGGAGCAGCCGAAAGAAGATATATATATATATATATATATATATATATATATATATATATATATATATATATATATATATATATATATATATATATATATATATGTATATATATATATATATATATATATATATATATATATATATATATATATATATGTGACTGTGTGCGTGTTTGGGGGGTGGGGGGCGTATTTGGTTCCACAGCGAGCCCGGGCCGTGGAGGAGAAGGGGGGTGAGATGTGCATTTTAACCCTATCAATGCTGGGTGCTCAGCGCTCCCCGAAATAGCAACACTGGAGCCGGAACTGCTCTTGCGCCGCTCATTGGCATTCCGAGTTGCTCACCACTTTGTCTCCGGTCTACGATGTCTCCGTGAGCCTCGTGCGTATCCTCGTGACGCACGTACGAGAACCTCCCCCACTCTCGCTGTACCAAGCTTTAAGGTGGAGGGGGAGGGGGCCGTCTGTGGACTCCTCCACTGCAGATTGACACCCCCGGCTCCAGAAGTACCCCTTTTCATCCCTTCCATTATTCCACCTTTTCTCCTCGAGCGAGTGCACTGCATGTTAATTACAACAAGGACAACCTCGTGGACACTTTCATGGGTGTTTTCAATGGCAGATATGTTCCTCCGTGATCTGTCAAGGTGGATCTATGTTCGATTACATCGAGGCTTTCTCACGGATACCTTTCATCATGGACCCAAACAACAATGGGGAATATATTTTACCGATAAAACGGATCAATCCATCAATTTCAAGCACTGTCCTATCGGACAGTGCGGAGGTCTCGCCGTCGACCCGTCGATTCCCCACTTGACTATAAACTGTCCAACTGGTGCTTCGCAGGAGGGCGTCGCATCACAAGGTGCTTCGTTCCTTGGATGAACGTTAAGCCGGGTGTCATATCTGCTCGCATTAGTTGGTTGATCAAGACCTCACGGATATCTTTCGGAAGAGTAGGGGAGTTATCTCCAGCTACGTGATTAGATTCCAAATTCCTATCCAAATCACCTTTGGTCGAACGTCAAGACGGGCCAGTCGGTTCTTGAAAGACTTGGGTCAAATTCATTACCCAGCCGACCCCACAGAGTGGGAATAATTGGGGCTGTTAAAGTCAGGTCAAGTATTGGAGCGTGCACCAGAGCAGCGCGGCGCTGCGTCCACTCCACTGGTACTCCAGGGGCCTCCGTCTGGCCATCCCCCCAGCAGATGCCTGGCCCATCCCAATCTCCTTGAGATTCCGATTAACCTGCTGCAACCACGAGGCACGTGGTCGGCCCAATGGCCTCCTTCACTCATGAGATTCCCTCGCTGAGAGAATCTGGTAGCAGGATCAGCATCAGGAAAACGAGCCACATGTCCATACAGCCGCAGCTGATCCTCACAGACTATGCAGGTAACAAATCTCATTTGAGTCTCTCTGAGCAACTGTTCGTTGGACACAAAGTACGACCAGCTAGAGCCAAGGATTCTTCGAAGAGACCTGGTACCAAAGGAATTAAGTCTCCGACTCAGATACTTGGTCAGAGTCCAAGTCTCGCATCCATAGAGCAAGACTGGAAGCACCAAGAACCTGAAGACTCGGACTTTCGTCCTCCCGCACAGGTACCGGCAGCGCCACACCCCATTATCCAGTGAATCCATGTCCCCAGGCCCGACCCACATGTCTATTGACTTCTGACTCACAGCAGGCAGAGACATAAATGTCACTGCCGAGGTAAGTGAATCTCTCCACGACCTCAACATCCTCACCACAAACAGGCACAGACAGGACAGCAGCATCCAAGATGTCATTGAAAGCCTGGATCTTAGTTTTGACCCAGGAAACCCATAATCCCAGCCGCTCCGACTCCTCATTCAGCACCTCGAGGACCCCCGAAAGGATATCAAAAGTCTTCGCAAAGATGACTGCATCATCTACGAAATCAAGGTCAGAGATCTTGACATTCCCAAACGATGCACCGCAGCTTTATCTCTCCAACATGTTCCCCAGAATCCAGTGCTTGTATTAGTTGTTGTCTACTGGACGTCCGATACCATATGCTGGCTTGTCCGGTACACAACAAGCAATAGTAGTGGTAGTTGCCGATCACATATCGCAGCTCTCATAATTCCATTAGATCTCGTGAGAAAATCATGGGAGAGTTTTGGTCAGTGTGGATATCGGTGAAGTGAATACACGGGATGAGTGAACATTATTGTTTTAATGAAGAAGTCATTAACTTTAATTATAGTCAATGAAGCACAAAACAAGGCAGAGTGAGAGTTCACAATGAAGTATAGCAATTTGGTGTGAAGCAAGGACTTGGGAATCATACTCACACCACATGAACCGCATCAGGTGCATCGAGTGTGTCAATGGAATCAATGATAATCTTCCTCGCAAATGGAAATGACGTCACAGCACGTTGTACGAGAGCATCTGTTAGCGGGAAAGTTATCTGGGTAAGAGGAGGAACTTTTGTACAAGTTTGATGAAAATATATGTTTCTAACAATTCAGCTTGCCTGTGGACAATGAAACTTCTGCACGTGGCGAGTGGACGTGCTGCGGCACGAAGCCACACAGGATGTGCCGTGCAGTGCGGGTGTGGGGAAATCTGTGCATGTGTGCGAGTGAAAGGATGAGTGTATCGCCGGGGTGTATGCACGGTTAGCATGGACTGAGAGTACGTTGGAGGAACGCGTATGAGGGGGTTGTTAAAGACTGACGTCTTTGGTTTGAATTTAAAATGGCTTCCCCAGAGTGTAGCATGTACGAATCTGATTTGGAGTGAGCCGACCGGAGGGGTGCAAAGCTCGCTGCATGTGCGAGAATGCAAGCATGGAGGCAGGCATTTGCCAGGTAGATATTGTGGATTTTAATTTTTATATGCTCCAGCCCGGTTTTATGCAGAACACTGCAGTTAAAAAGAAAACGTTTTATAAAAAGCAGGCAAGCAGTTGCTGTTTTGGTGCATTTTATCGTCCCGGTAACACCCTGGTATGCTGCCTTTCCTTCTCCTAACAGTACCTTCTCCTCCTCTCTTGCTGCCTTCCCTTCCCCACCCCTCACACTGCCTTCCCCTACTCTCTTGTTGCCTTCCATTCCCCACCCCTCATGCTGCTTTCCCTTCCACTCACACTGCCTTCCCTTCCCCTCCCCTCATGCTGCCTTCCCTTCCCACCCCCTAATGCTGCCTTCCCTTCCCTTCCCATAATGCTGCCTTCCCTTCCCTTCCCACAATGCTGTCTTCCCTTCCCTTCCCCTCATGCTGCCTTCCCTTCCCTTCCCCTCATGCTGCCTTCCCTTCCCTTCCCCTCATGCTGCCTTCCTTTCCCTTCATGCTATCTTCCCCTTCCCTCATGCTACCTTCCCTTACCCTCCCCTCACAATCCATCCCCACCTCTCTTGCTGCCTTCCCTTCCCTGTCTCTCACGCTGCTTTCCCTTCCCCTCAAGCTGCCTTCCCTTCCCCTCCCCACATGCTGCCGTCCCTTTCCCTCCCCTCATGCTACCTTCCCTTACCCTCCACTCACACGACCTTCCCCTCCCCTCTTGTTGCCTTCCCTTCCCTTCCCTCAAGCTGCCTTCCCTTCCCCTCAAGCGGCTTTCCCCCCCCCTCATGCTGCCATCCCTTCCCCTCCCACATTCTGCCATCCCTTCCCCTCCCCTCATGCTGCTTCCCTGCCCTTCACGCCACCTTTCCTCCCCCTCACACTGCCTTCCCTTCCCCTGCCTTTCCTTCCCCTTCTCTCATGTTGCCTTCCCTTCCCCTCCTATCATGCTGCCTTCACTTTGTCTCCCCTCACACTCTTCTCCTCTCAACCCCCCTCCACCACCACACAACTCTCCGGAGGTCGAGGAGAGGAAGGCGTGTCAAAGAATGGGAGAATTGGACAAACGAACGCCTTTTTAGCACTCTGAACTGCTGCAAGGATCAATTCCACAATTCGGTTTAGGTTAAGAGATTCTCGAGCTTGTCACGTGTGGAAATAAAATAAAAACATAAACAGTGGTGCAGCTTTTTTGACAATTGAAGGAAAACGCCCTTCCTTTCCTTACCTTCCTTCATACTGTTACGGTTTCCCGCCCGTCGGCGTGCGAACGACTGCGTCTCGCCAATCGCGGCCGCTTCACCCACCGAACGGACAATCCAGTCGCGGCTTTCCGGATCAACGCCGGAAACCAGCCACGGGTGTGTTTGTAACCACACCACAACCTTGTCCACACTCTACCTGCGCTTGAGGGTCCGATCGCCAAATCTTCGATTTACCTAATTATTCGCACGGGTAGGTTACCGAGAGATTGTACCTCAACGGGACCGCTTGGAAACGAGCCGCTTAAGCAGCTCGCTTCCTTTTGGGATAACCGAGCGGGGTATTATCGCGCAGTCCCGTTGGACCCGATCACTTTACCGGCTATTTAAAGACCAACTATATTCCGAGTGCAAGATGGCAGCTCAATTCAGGGAAGAGGATGCAACAAACAGGTTAACATTCACACAAGGACATTTATTACAATAAAGCACGTATGCAATTATACAAGCAACAAAAGCACGACAAAAGAACTATGACCGTCTATATGAAATGCAATGCAAATATTTACAGTACACAAAGCACTTAACAATTTCCTACTTATTAGACGGACCCACGGACACACGTACGCACACACACACACTCAAGAAATGGTGGCAGAGGCATTTAATAATGAGCTCCAGATCGGAGGACAGGTGAGCTGAAACCCAGAACCTATCTCGAACCTCTCCACCTCATGTGGTCTTCAAGTTGTTCGGACCCGGGCTCCATCGAGAGTGAGCTGGATCCAATCGCCATGAGCCGCGATCCTTCCCGAGCTCCCGCGAATCCTCCCGCGCTTCTCAACATGTGCTGGTGAGACGAGGCGCCGATCCTTCCCGTCGATGCGTCACTTCCCTGAGGATCCACCTCCACGATGAGGTCGATGAGTCACACCAAGCCGGGAACCAAAATGGAGAACAAAGAGCTCCACGAACCAAGAAGAAGAAGCCACCACGCGCAGCTCGAGCCGAGCGACCAGCTCAACTCTCTTCCAAAGCAGCTCGAAGCAAAAAGCTCTCCTGAGCCAAGCAGAAGCCAAAGCTCACTGAACCACCAAAGCAAAAAGCCTCCAAAAAGCCTCCTCCCGAGCCAGCCAGGCCTCAGCCGAAGCTCACTGAGCCAGCCGAAGCAAAAAGCTTCCGAAGGCCTCAACCCTAACCCAAGCCAAACAGGACCCGAAGGTCTGCTGAGCGACTACTCTCTGCCGAAGCAAAAAGCTTACTACTCAACTCCCTTCTCCAACTCTGCCCCCGAACGAAATAAAAGATCTCCTCTTATCCTTCTCCCGCCCTTCCCCCGCTCCCGGCGTGACTCATGACTCATGCCCTCGTGCTCCATCCCCCGCTCAGTCACGGGTGGGAGGGAGTTGTTGACATCATGAGTCACGGGACGGCAGGGTTCTTCTTCCTTTTCGCAGAAGAGGGGGGAAGGACGTCTCCATTTTTTCGTTCCTTAACTATTAAATTGATCCGCAGCGCATATAATCGATTTCTGAACATTTAAACTATGAAAGGTGAGCTATCTTGGGAACAAGCACTTATCGACATAGCTGACGAAAGGAACCTGTATGTTGTGTGCAATCAAATTCCAAATTCGTAACAATACTGACCTCCTCCAAAAGCCCCTCCCCTCTTCCCCCAATGGACGTCTTTGGGTGGTGTCCGGCCATTGTTTAAGATGACACATTTGAACGTGCTGTTTTAACGTACCCCATTTAGTTCAATCCTGTACTAATGCCGGCAGATGGGGACCATTCCCCCTCCCCCCTTCTTTCCCTCAAGTCCCCAGACTAAATTGAAATCGAGAACTCCTCCCCTCTTTTCCCCCTCAAGTCCCCCTATCAAACGCAAGTTCAGAACACTCCCTCTCCCCACTACCCCTGTCTCTCCCCTCCTCGCACCCACCCCCCCTCCCGGAGTATATAGCGACGTGTGGTAAGGCGTCGCTCCCACCTCCCCTTCCTCACCACTCCCTGCTCCCCCACCCCTTGTCGCCCTGCCTCCATCTTAATATTCCCGTCAGCGTAGCGATGGGTTGTATTTGTTATTCGACATTATAAAAGGAGCCATGTCTCTCTATCTGCCTGTCTGTCTGTTTGTCTTGTTACTTGTGAAAATCGAAGATTTTTCAAGTATATTGGTTGATATTGTGCATTATTCTGTCTGTCTGTTTGTCTGTCAATCACCTACAGGTCACAATCTCAAACCAATCTTCAGGAAACTTCACCACATGGTGGATTTCGTCATAAGAAAAAAGTCTATTGTTTTTGAGGTCGAGGTCAACATAGGCCAACAGTCAACAACTTTGTGAAGTTTCTAAAATCCTCAATTTTCACTGAATTCAATCACCAAATCAGGTCACTGAGTTCAACCACCAATTATTTTTCAGGTCAACATAGCCAAAAAGTCAACATAGGCCAAAGGTCAACAACTTAGGTGGGATTTCTAAAATCCTCAATGTTCATCCGATTGACTTGAAATTTGAAGGGGATTTGCATATCAGGTCACTGAATTCAATGAACAAGTATTTTTGAGGTCAACATAGACCAAAAGATGAACATATGGCCAAAAAGTCGACATCGGCCAAATTTCTGAAATTGTCAGTTTTCATCCGACTCACTTGAAATTTGAAGAGGATTTGCATATTTGGTCATTGAATTCAACCACCAAGTATTTTTTAAGGTCAAATTTCTTTTATGGATTTCGCCATCCTCGTGCTCTGCATGACGTCTCATTCTTGTTTGTCTGTTTGTCGTGCTTTTACTTGAGAACGGATTAACGGACATCAATGAAATCAATGACGGTACAGTAGATTCAGGGAACTCCCAGGAAGATTTGTGATGTCATAAATAAATAAAGGAAGGGTTGTGCACGTGCTACGTGGGCAGGTGTGGCAAAACTGAAAACTTTATGAGTTATCTTATTGGGAACTTCAACGCAGGAGGACGTACAACCCAGCAAGCTTGTGAAATGGGTGCCACCCTATGGTTGTTTGTTTGTTTTATGCTCACCTGGAATGCAGTTCCAGGGAGCTTATATGGGACGTCCGTCCGTCCGTCCAACTTCTTCTCTGAAACTACACATACGATGATTTCGATCAAACTTGACCGCAACCTTCATCAGCCGTGATGGACTGAAGTTTGTTCACGACATTAACAAAATCTGGAAACTCTGCCTGTAAAACACCGGTGATGACAGTTTTTAGCTGGGTCTGGATTCGAACCCAGGCTAGACAGCTTCGAGGCGAGTGTTCGTGCCCCGGTGTAAAGACTTCAAGCTACCCCCCTTTCAAGTTACCTCCCAGTCATCTGAAATCGATTTCAAGTTACCCCCGGGGGTAGCCTGAACCCGATTTCATATTACCCCCGCATTTTGACATTACCCCCCTCCCTGATTTCGCTGAAATGATAAATTATTATGCCCACAATTCATGATACGTTTATTGAATAGAACACGTAAAACATACAAGTTTGAAAGCTCGTCTCAAAGTCTGGAAACATAAAAAAATGTAACAAAAATGTTAATTGTATTGGTGGTGGTGGTCGTATGGCAGCTTAGCTGCCAGGGTCGCTATCATTTCTTGAAGCGCGACTGTGTCGCTGATGCAGTGCCCCTCGACCAGTACACACACTGGAACTGGTACTCATTTCGCCGACCTCGGAAGGATGACAGGCTGAGTCAACTCCACCTGGTGTATTAATTCAGCGGACGACGGGGCTTGAACTCAGGACCCTAGGATCCCAAGCCGCCACCCTAACCACTGAGTCAACACCAGGCTGCGCACTCAGCCTGTCATCCTTCCGAGGTCGGCGAAATGAGTACCAGTTCCAGTGTGTGTACTGGTAGAGGGGCACTGCATCAGCGACACAGTCGCGCTTCAAGAAATGATAGCTACCCCGGCAGCTAAGCTGCCATACGACCACCACAACTAAATTGTGGATTAAAAATAAGCTGTTTTCATTGCCTTTCTTATGCATTGATTTTATTTCGTTGTTACCATAATTGTAAATACTAGTGTGTGGCCGGCCGTACGTGCAAAAAATAAAAAAAACTTTTTTATTGTGACGTCAATAGTGCAGTTCGTGCTTCGTCCGTTTCAGCTGCACGACGCCTTGTCACGCGTCCAGTGTTGTCTGCCAAGTGAGCAGCTCGTGCTTCATCCGTTTCAGCTGCACGATGCCTTGTCACGTGCGTCGCGTCGCGTCGCGTGTCAAGCGAGCAGCTCGTGCTTCGTCCGATTCCATTGTGCGTGCACGACGCGCAGCTTTATTCCTTCGCTCTTTTAAACGACGACTGGATTGGGGCATTGTTTCAATTATATCGGACCAACCGTATCATAAATGGCCATAACTTGGGAAACACTTGAGAAACAGCTGAAACGGATGAAGAAAAACGATATCAAACCTTGAAAAGGCACATACTCAGGTCCCCAGCGTCAATTGTGACATCATATCAAAAAAATTATAAACAAATAAAAGAATTGTGATTGTGACGACACTCGTGACATCATAGCACCGTGTCCTGTCATTGGTTGATAAATAAATGGCCATAACTTGGGAACCATTTGTCCGATTAATATCAAACCTTGAAAAGGCACATCCTCAGGTTCCCAGCAATATACCTGGCAAGTTTCAATTAGATCGGACCAGTGGTTGTCGAGAAACGGCGGTCACACACACACACACACACACACACACACACACACACACACACACACACACACACACACACACACACACACACACACACACACACACACACACACACACACAGCTGGAATTATAGATCGAAGAAGTCTGAGTTGGTTAAAAAGATATACCAGTTTGTCTATTTGTATCAACTATATCGAAGAAGGATTTCATAAAAAGATGGCAAAAAACGATAACTGTGAGAAATACTGATTTCAATTAATAACAATATTAAAATAAAATCATTCATAATAAAATCAAAATTCACTGCAAACAATTAAAAGGCGGTCACGTGATCAGTGGTTTTTCCCTAATTAGCTTTCAATATCAATTAAATTACTATATTTTGTAAATAAACAACATAAGTAAATGTTTTGAGGGGGGGGGTAATCTGAGATCGTAGGGGGTAGGATGAAATCGATTTCAGATTACCAGGAGGTAACTTGAAAGGGGAGGGGGGGGGATAGCTTGAAGTCTTTACACCGGGCCCTTTACCGTCCCGCCAGCCCCAGCAAATGCATCAATCAACGTTTGTGTCGATGTCATCTGTTGTTCTACGTGTCCCGCTGACGAGGACCGACACGAGGCTTCACGAGAAACACTAATAAATAATAATTATTCTTCCTTTCGATCAATCCAGCGACGGACGAAAACTCCGGCGCTGATGCTCCGCCCAATGAGTGACGTCATGGCTGCAGGGCGGGGCCGTGTGAGCGAGGCCCACGCTGGAGGAGGGGATCGGGATGACAGACGATGGGGGATAATTTGGTAAACGCGCCGCTACAAAGAGAGAGACGCAGAGCCGTGTGCAAGCGCAGGGACCGCAGCTGGCAGGTACGGCTATGTGAGTGGTTGCCAGGACGACGTGTACCCGGACCCTGTAAGCGAGTGCGTGACGGGCGGTCTTTGCACCACGTAAAGCTCCGTTTGGGTGGACCCGGAGCTTTTATGTGTCCGTCCGTCCGAGTGAGCGTGTCCATTTCGCCTCGGGTTCCTCGGGTTCCGCGGGTTCCTCCGGTTCCTCCGATGTGGTGTATCCGTGCGCGTCTCCTTGGTTAATCGTCTGTGTGCCTGATTTACTGCTCCTGTGGATGTGCGGGTTTTGGGCGAGGCTCTCTGCGGCACCACGTCGGTCTTCACGCTCGCCTGAGATGCACAGCACGGCACAGCACTTCACAGCACGGAAGGAACCTTAGGCTGGGAATATCAGAAGGAAAACCATTCCATTGAGTGCTTTGTTTTCCATGAGGTTTCTGGACCAGGTGATTCGGGTGTCTATCCGGCTTGGTGTTGATATCGCATTGCGATTGAATTCGTGAGGTGTATTGGCAGAGCACTGTTGTATACTTGTATTGTTTACATGTTTTTTTATTTTGTATTTGGCAGCGTTTGTTCAATGCACGTCGAGTCTTGTATGCACAGGTTGGCTCTTTCAACTCTGACCTCGTAATTTGCTTCCTTCGCCCATATCGTCCATCAGCTGGTCATCTGTGAGGAATTTTGCAAACGGTGGTTCCTCCTCAAGGACTTGCTTCGTTGAATTGTCTTGTTCTCGCGAATCCCTCGGTCGTGATCAGTGGTCAGTGAGTGCTTCCTTCGTCTTTCAGATGGAGATGAACGTTGCACAACAACAACAACAACAACAACAACAACAACAACAACAACAACCTCTTGAAGCACTGACAGGACCATCTTTGGTCTTGGCCTGGTGAATGATTTTTTTTTTTTGGTTCAGTTATGGTTCAGCAGGCTCCACTACACTTCCTTCTGAATCCTGGGGTTTGAGCAAACGGTGCTGATTGATGGAGACTTATTCACAGGAGGACATTCGGTCCATCATACCTGTGCCACACCCCGGACAACTCGAGATGTTGCAGTTGTCTTTTTGAAGACTGTTACTTTTCTTTAAGTTTCTGGTTTTTGTTTTTTTTTCTTGTTTGACTTGCATATTTCTCATCTGCTTCGTCAGAGAGCCCATTCTGATGTTTTTTTACCGCAAGAGTTATCGGTAAACCCGCAAACGAGGAAGATTTGCTTGAGGGAAATTGACGTTGAAACGATGAAATTGATTGGAGAAGTTTCCAATCGTTGATCGGGTTTATGGGGAAGGACCTGCGAGACGTGGTCGAGATTGAGTGGGATTGTTGGGAAGATTTTTACAAAATGAGATGTATTCTACTTCTGCCAGCACTGTACCACAAAGCGCTATCCGATACGAAGCTATCTTAAGTTATCCTGTAGGATTATAAAAGCTTGAACTTGGCAACCCATCTTAGATGGATGTTCTTGACTAATGGATGTGATTGCAAATTGAGAAAGTTGGGAGAGGATTAAATAAGAGGTGGGGGACACCTGAGCTTGAGTGAGGTGCACAAGAGTGAGGTGAGCAGGAGGGTGAGGGCCCACGGTATGATGGTTATCGAGCAGGTGAATGGATGAGCCCGAGGTTCCAGCTTTAGATGGGTTCATGCGGTTTAATCCAAGCCGGTTCTCATTTTGGAGAAAATTGAGAGCCCTTTGCCTCAAAAGAACGAACGGAAGATTCATTGCCATTGATGGTGATTATTCCCGATTGACATTCTCTCCCATGAAAAATCCCAATTTCTCCTTTTGATCCTCGCCACCTCCTTTTACACATTTTTTTTTCTTCCCCTCCTCTGTCGACCAGGTTGTGAATGGAGATTCCGAGTGTTTGTTTTATTACGAGTTTCAGTTTGTATAAATGCTTCGATGGAGCATGGGATTCTTTTATCACCTTTTCTCCATATTTGCCTAATCGATACTACTTCTTTCATTTTCTTTATCTACACAACTTCCCTTCCATTAACTTCGTGGATGAAGGAACATCCTTGATTCTTCGCACTTTTGCTACTTACTCTTATTTACAAATGATCGTAAAAGTTATTGGTAGTCAGGATGGGCACCTCACTCCACTCAAGATCCACGAGGTCATGATCATCATAGACTAGACACTCAGGAGGGGTTAGCAACGGGTAGTTGTCTCGTAGTTTTAATGGAATTCTGAATGAGTGGTGAGTTCACTCAATGGTTATAAGAGAAGGGGGGAGGGCATTGGGGTGACAAATACATGAGACGTAGTCCGCCTTTTCCATCATGTTGGTTTTAAGGAATCCATTAGCGACCTACACCATGATTGTGTTTGGTAAATTCTGTGTCATGGAAACTTTAATCCATCCCAGAATCGGAATGGATTTTGCCAGCATGTTTAATTTGATTTGTTTTACTGTGATTTGTGAGACACTAACGGAGGTAGGTCGGTGCACATCATTTGTCACACGCACACAAGTCACTGTTAAACTCGGACCATACACCTCATTATCCCTTTTCTGTGAAACATGGTTTTAATTTTTGTTTTTTCGAACCTTTCTGGAAACTCGAGTATGATTATATTGCACTCTGTATATAAAAGTAAAGAATTTTCGCTGCTTTCCTTTGGCTTTGGGAATGTCATTTCTATCCATCTGTCTGATTAATGTTCCACGTCTTACAGTCTGCTGCATGGGACTCAGCTACATGAAAAGTATCCAGTTATTTTATGCAAGGAACTTGGGTCCACGAGTAGGGCATTTGCCCATAATGCCTGCACTTTATCAGCACCACATCAATTGACTCTCAGTTTATCGAATATATTTCACCGAGTAGGGAGAAAGGGGACGTTGTGGTTGTTGTTCCTTGAAGGACCCATCGAGAAGCGCTGGTTGTTCTTGGTGGTTGTAGTTAAAGATCCAATAATGCCTTTCATGAAGAGTCGGCGAGTCATCACTGGCACCTTTAAACGAATTACAAATTATTGCTACCTTCTGTCAAAGTGGCCTGCAACTGAGGGCGACCTGGCCGTCATTGGTTCTTGTCTTGAAATGTTTCTCGACTTGTCCTGGACGCCCCGATCCAATGTGAATCTATGTACTGTTTCTGCTGCCACCACCTTTCCAGGGAGACCAATTCCATGCATGAACTACTCTCTGAGTTAAAGACCCCTCCCTTACTACCGTCTAAACTCCCCTCTTCTTCACTTTCAAGCTATGTCACCAGGTCCTATCACTTTCCATTCTGCCGATAAACTCTTCTGCACTTATTTTATCGATGCCCTTCATAATCTTCAACATCTCTGTCAGATCTCCTCATAATCACCTTCTTTTCATGCAAGAAGTCCCATCTCCTTCAGCTGCTCCTCATAACCTTATCTTGCTAGGCCTGGAATCGATCTAGTCACTCTATGTTGAACCCTCTCTATGGCAGCTACGCCCTTCTTCAGATGTGGCAAGCAAAACTGTACACTCGATTCGAGGTGAGACCTTTATTTTTTTTGTCCTACCTCAAGTTGGGCTAGATTTTACCGGTACATCTGTAAACCTCCATTAGCGTGTATGCTGTGTCGTGCTGGAACTCTCAATGGTGCTCATGAGGAATCATTGTATTCTGAGCTGTGGCCAAAACATTGATGTCGGTAACAGGTTTGCTGAAGCTGGCTGCCAAGATGATTTCATTATTTCATTATTTATTTGTTTTACAGCGCGTGCTTGAAACCTTGGCATGGGGAGAAGGAATACTTGATCTGCAGAGGTATGCACAATTTATTTTGCTCTTCTTTTGAAGGAATTTTGATTTGTGTAAAGGAATGAAGAGGTGAGGGATTTTTCTGTTTTATATAAGGTCCAATGCTTGGAATGGAGAGTGTACACACACATACACATACACATACACATACACATACGCTGATGAGACAAACCCTTTACATGGTTACTGAGCTTGGGGGAAGTGCCATCACTTCCCACGGTACTCTGGTACGAGTGACATCATACCAATGGCGCTGTCTTTCTCACCACACTCGGTGGGGTATTTCCTCAGGAGGAATTTTGTCCTCCCCATGGATGCCAACCAATGTGGATTGCCCATGTTCTATCCTTTTAAATACTGACCGTCAAGCAAGGAAGAAAGCAGCACGGACCATTTTTAAAGTCTTTGGAATGACTCGGCCGGATAGGTGCAGCTTCGGGTTATGTTTTCATCCCTGTCTCTGACTGTCTGTTTGTCTGTGAATAAGATATTTCAAAAAGTTGTTGACAGGATGGGTGTGTGACACTGCCTTAATGATTACATTTTGGTGAAGATCTGGCTACTAGAGGTATTTTATAAGTGAATCTTCACCATTGAGTGATGGGGCTAAAAATGATATTCAGTACACTTTTCCGTACTTGTGCATCAACTCGTTTGTATTAACCTTTGATCTCCATAATATAGTCAAAATGTGCGGTGGATAGATGGACATTCATATATTGGGACCATCTACATGTTATAAGCACAAAAGAGCATTGAGGTGTCTTATTTTCTTTCTTGTGCCTGTGGGTTCGCAACATTGCTCCGAGTGTGGCTGTGCCACGAATACAGTGCTTGTTGTAGTTTGGTGCAGGAATTTGTAATTTGTTCAGGGTGCCAGTGATAGGCCGCCTACTCTTCACAAAAGACACCTTGGGATCTTTAACCCCCACCAACGAATGCTAGCAGACAGGAAACTCAGTTTAACGTCCATCTGAGGAATGGCACACACATTGATGAATCGCCCTGCCTGCGAAACACCGGGTTGATAGTTTACAGCTGTGTTGGGAATCGAACCCGCGCTAGACGCCTCATAAGAAAGTATGCATACATCCAGGCTATCCCACCAGTCCATTGAGGTGTGAAAGAAAGACAATATCTGATTTGGAAAAGGCAAAGTTTCCATACCAAGATCCACTGTCCAAAATAGATAGTGTGTTTTGGTCACATAGATTTACAAGTTTCCATTAAAAGCATTCATGGGCAGCACTCTTTTTGCCCTTGAATCCCCATTAGCAAATCGAAGCTGTTAATTTCAAGCTAAAACTGGAAGGGCACTCGGTTGAGCACATACCTCTGCCATGCTGAACAGTTTGTTTTGTATCCCACTGATATGCTGGATCTGGATTCAGAACTGAATCAAAATCGAATCTATTTGTTCTTTTTGCCTTACAAACTCATTCACAAAGTTTTGTCAAAACTCATCCACAACTTTCTAAAATATCATGCTATATATATATATATAGTTTTTGCCCAAATCTCTCGATGGTGAAGAATCACTTTGAAAATCAAAAATTCTCGGATCGGGATCATCATCAAAATCAAATCAATTCTTCCTTGTAACACACTCAACCTATCCACAACTTTTTTGGATATCTTCCCCACAGACAGACAGACGGTGGTGAATCACAACCTCCATCCACCTTTGGTGGTGAAGGTAATGAGAACGCCAGCAAAGATGCACGTACTTTACAGCCCATACATCGTTAGCATGATGAGTAGATTAACCATTCATATGGAATGCTAAATTTGAGGGGGGAGTGGTGATGGTTCAGATGGGAGTTTGGGGGAATGTGATGGGAATAAGCCATGAAGGAAAAGTCACATCTGGATGGGGATTAAAATTCTTCCAATTTGCGATGTAATATGTAGAAGTCCCTTTTCCCTGAAAACAGGTCGAAAAAGGAAATTGCAGATTGAAAATCATGTCAAAAGCTTTCTGTTGGAGTTGCTAAAGCCTTGATCTGCCTTCACTGTTGTAGGTTCGATTCACACAGCTGCTCGGAAACCTGACACCACCGCATCTAAATTGTCCATATAAATGTCACAGGTGCCCTAAGGACCTCCATTAGGTTATAAGATGACCACCCCCACCTAAATCACTGAAATGATTTACAGAGTCCAGGATAAGAGGAGTATTTATCACCAACAAAGGTGTTTGACGCTAAGAGCCTCTTTAGCCAGGCTGTATTGTTGCTATGTCATCTACATTATCAAGTTACAAAACACAGCCTTATAAATTAGGAATTTACATGATCAGTCATTCGAAAAATTCATCTGCAAAATAAAAAGGAGCAACCACAGCGAATTAAATGCATGAGGTAAATATGGATCCAAACGGAAGAGATCCCAATCCAAGCATGCCATTGATATCTGTAAAGGCCGGTATCACGAACCACCTGCAAAAGGCCATTTTAATATAGAGGGGATGATGGGAGGAAAGACTCGTCCATTTTATTTGCAGAGTCGATGAAGTACCTCCCCACCAAATGAACTCTACATATCTGGGTCCAACCGCTTGACCGAACGCAATTCCCTTCAAACATCGTTGTCCGAACGTCTTGTCGAGTGACATTGACTTAACATCAGAGGAATTCTTACGACGGATCTTTAACACGATCGATGAAATGGCATATATTTATGAGCAGCAGTTACAAAGCATTGTGAACTCGTGGAAAAGCTAGAACCAGATGACGTGCATTAAACCGCCACACGGATGATGGCGATCGGCAGTCGCAGAAAAATGAGAAGTTGGTTTGAGTAATGTGCGGTCTACGCTCTTGCGATGGGAGCTGGTTATTTGTTAATGCAATGCCTAAATTATTTCTTCTGCAAGCGGAGGCACTTTTAGCACAGCCTATGTACTCTGGAGCGCAGGAATGAGGCAGTATTGGTTTTTCGGTTTTTTTTCATATTGATTAGACATAAACCTGATGGAGAGGCAGAATGGGTGGCTGCCTTATCATACGCAAACAAGCATGCCACTTCTGCTTGCACGCAATCTTGTGCTCCTACTGGCACATGTGTGAAGATGCAGATCATTGGAAATTCTCGTGTCGAGACACCTCAAGGTTGTGAAGCAGTCTCGTAGAGCAGGATGAATGGTTCCGGTACAATTTGACCACATCTGAATGTAAGGTTTACACCCTTTGATAACTTGTAATATACATTACAAAAACCTAATTGGTGATTATTTACCACCACCTCACCATTGCGCAACCAAGGTACCGGCGCTGATGCAGGTGTGACGTTTGTAAGTAAAGGAGGTTAGCTTGTGTGGTTTTGCACGTTGAAAGTGAACATTAAGCAAAGGGAACTATTCTAAGTTGTCCTACCGAAGCCGGTTGGACCTGCCGCCCAGTGTCTGGCTCGCGTACTTTTGGACCAAATTTCTATTGGTGCAGTTGGCAGGCCAGCATGGGAAGAAGTTATTGTGGCTTAAACTTGCAAGCTGAGCACAGCAAAATGGCCTCGATGGCTGCCTTCCAATCCACTGTTATTTCAGCTGCTCTGCGCCAGGTACAAATACCAACATGCGGAGCTGGCATGCAATGCAGATTGGGTACCATTCTCGCGAGCGTTTGGTTAACTGGGTAATGAGTCTTTTAGCACTGAGTTAGCCTGGGTTGTGGAGCTTTTACTGGGTAATACAAGTGAAAGCTTTGCGAATGAAACTTTTGTTGTGAGTAGGTTACCTGTCTGGTTGCCAGGGTTTGTTCCAATAATTGTCTGAGCCTTTGTGACATATTAGCCAGCAGAGGGCAGCAGAGGAGAAGGTTGTCTCGCATTGTGTCATCCACTGTCATTTCATACTTTCAATGTAATGACTAAAATATGCCCCCACCCTCCTTCCACCTGCCACTGCTCTAATCTGGCTTGAGGCGAGCGAGTTGTACATCAAACAGCTCCTGAGATGTCATGAACAGCGAGTTTACCTTTTTTGTGAAGTGTGTGTGTGTGAATGACCACAGTTCTATATCAATGTCACCACGTGGAAACTTGGGACCATCTGATTTGATTTTGCAGTCAAATCTGTACAAACAGCAGATGCTTCCAGCAAGGGGAGCTATGGCTTGAAACAAAAGGGATCAATGAGCCGGCTGTCCTTCCTGCAATCACGTGGATGTGAAAGATTTTTTTTTAAATTTGTTTTTAAATCTGAGTTGGGCTTTGGACCAGTACATAGCATGGATATATAATCGCCGCTATCCATCTCTCTCTCAAATCATAACGGCCATGCCGATATACTTGGCAAGTACAACAATTATTGTTGTGTAAATAGTGCCATATGAGTTCAGGTTGACATCAACCTGACTCATGACTTCTTTCCAGTCATCCCAACTGCATTGGGCCACCAGGGCACATGTGGCATGGGTTCCTATATGGTGACAATTCCGTGCTCCTTTGCTGAACTGGTTGTGCTCTTTCTGGGCGCGCCTTCAGGTGCTCGTACATCCTTCATCATTGATCATTGCATGTTTCCAGCTTGTTCCATTCTCGAGTGTTTTGAAGTCATCATCGTTTCTGTTGTTCTCTTTGATGGAGCCATCGCTGCACGAACTAGCCGCATGGATCATAGTTCTATGTGAGAGTCGAGGAAGAGTCGGAAGCTGTCATGCGTGTGAACAAACTTTATGCAAATCGTGTATGGTTCTGCATCTTCATCATAAACGTTGCTTAGCAACAAGACATTAATTTTTTTGTAATAAAAAAAATGCTGGCAGACTCGATTATTTGAGAAGGAAATGATGCTCTCGAGTAAATCCCACGCAGAAAGAAATCTGACATCTCCCATTGGAGTCCTACCACTTGTGGGCCTGTTGCTACAGTCCTAAGGAGCCGGGGAGGCCAATTCCTTGTTAAGATACAAGTGAAGGAATCGAGATTTAAACGGTGAGCTTTAAGATTTGCTTACAAGATTGATTTGCAACAAGTTCAACTTTTTCTAATGAGAGAAGAACATTTGCTAAAGATGTGCGTTGAAGCAGGATTCAGATTGGATTTTCCGCTCGTCTGTGCTGCCTCCGTTGCCAGTCTTTGTTCCACAAAGATTCAGATATGCTGTTCGGTCTGCATGTAAAAAGACTTCCATAATGCTATGATTAAAAACAAAATTTTTAAGCTTCTTTCACAATGTATTGAAATATGTTTCGCCATTTATTATCTTGCCAAAACGAAGTTTTTGCAAGATATATTAGTCAGCTTGTATGTTTTTTTTTTTAATTTATTTTTTATTTTTTATTTTTTTTGTTTGTCTGTAATCACGTATAAAAAATTCTGCAGAGCACAGTTATCATTGGAAATTTTTGTAACTTCGCATATCAGAGGCCTATAGAGGTCCCTTTCAGCGCACAAAAATTTGAAGGTCAAGGTCAAAGGTCAAGCTCACTTTGTCGCAAATCAGGGGAGTCGACGAAACCCTTATTTTTTGAGTAATTTTGATCGGATAGTCTTCAAACTTCATGGGAATATAGTTCATGGTCTGGTGCTCAGCTGATTAATTTTTGGTGGCGATTGGCCTTGACCTTCATATGTTTTATTTTTATTTTTAATTTTTTTTTTGTCTGTAATCACATATAAATCACTCTGCAGAGCACAGTTATCATTGGAAATTTTTGTAACTTCGCATATCAGAGGCCTATAGAGGTCCCTTTCAGCACATAAAATTTTGAAGGTCAAAGTCACTTTGTCGCAAATCAGGGGAGTCAACGAAACCCTTATTTTTTGAGTAATTTTGATCGGATCGTCTTCAAACTTCATGGGAATATAGTTCATGGTCTGGCGCTCAGCTGATTAATTTTTGGTGGCGATTGGCCTTGACCTTCAAACTTAGCGCCTAAGGTCAAACATATTTGACCCCAAGGTCAAATTTTCAAGTTTTAGGAACCATATCGTGTAGTACCTCAAATTGAACACCTCTATGAGTGCTTTCTAGATATGTCAAGCTTGAGACATTGTGACGTTATGAGGCAAAAGCATATTTTTCATGGTTACTCTGTAGAACGATTCTCATCGGAATCTCTCGTAGGCAGATATTCCTCAAGCAGTCGCTCCTGGTGGATAGCAGCTCTGTTCACCTCAGTGTGACCTTAAGTCACACGTGGTCACGTTTTGGCAAGATACGGGTCACCCTGCGGGTGACATTGGTTTATTTGTTCTTTGGCATTTCCCTTTACAAAAGGTTATTTTGAGATTCTCACTAGATATCTATGAAAACTCGAGAAAAATTATATTAGTTTTTTTTTTTTAATTATGGGTGAATTGATATTTTATGGGTCCATCTCAAAAAGTCCCTTGATTCCTGAGTTAGCGTCTCCTACCTTTGTTGACTTCAATTGGAAACGACTCGATGCTGGTGAGTTCAACAAATATTTGCTCTCGGAATATTTGGAGGCGAAATGTTTGAGCAGAATAGATCTCGTAGCGGTAAAGTCTGTGAAGGACTGGTTGAGTTCACAGAAAAGACCATTAACTGTAGAGTATTTAACGATGTTTCATCATGTACCTAATGGGAAGCGATGAATCCCGACGCCTGACGGTTTTTCGCATGATCTTGGCTGAAATCCGTGCAAGCTGCACAAATGTGACATCTTGCGCAACGTAAGCCGGTTCCATATAATTTTCTTCTGTTGAAGCCAATGCTGTCATATATTATGAAACTAAGATAAGCACACCTCGTGACACAGGTCTGACTCGGTGTGCCATTCGAGCTGGGATGGGCCTGGTCTCTGCAGCCAGGACAGCTAAACAAGTCAGTTAACTAAAAGGTATTGTACAAACTATGATTCTTCACATCTTTTATCGACTCAAGCATCCTTGACAATTACTACAGCCATTAACAAAGAAGTGATAACTACTCGTAAAAACGATGGATGACACCAATGGGACATTGATTGAGGTATGCTAACCACCATGGGAAGCAAGGAGAAGCTGACGCCTCATGTGTTATCCTTTTGTTGGAGTAAAAGCGAAGAAGGGTTGACGCCCAAGACGTTAGCTTATCCTTACTTCCCACAGCGGTTAGCATACCTCGATTGTCTTTCTCTTGATTTCATCCATTGATTGACCTGTGTGCCGATGCAGATCAACAGAACTTCTTCATTTGACTTGCATATTCAAGGTGTCATGGTTCAAAACCATGACTGCTTATAGCACCAGTGTGGCAGCTTTACAATCTAATAGTTTTCTTTCCTTTTATTTTTTTTTCTACTGGGTTGTGGGGTTCAAACCTGGTGTCTTTGCATCTTAAGTTCAGAGGTGAACTTGTTCTTGAGATGTTTGACATCATCTTACTGTAAATTTCCACCGCTGTGAAAGAAACGGTTTATTTTCACCTCAACCTTTCTTAAAAAAAAAAATTCAGCACTGTCAGATCCCAACATTCGCGGACCCCGTGTATTCATGGGTCATAAGTGTGACCTGCTTTTACATTCTCGCTTCGCGTATTGTTTTAAAAAAAAATAAATACACTTTATGGCTGGTCTCCGATATTCACTGCCGTTGATATTAATTCAGCCTGGGAATTCTTCCACAGAAAACTGCTCTCTATTATGCACAGATTCAGCCCAGCTCATCTTCAATTATCTTATCCATCCTTCTGCTCTTGGTTCTCTGAGTCTTGTGGTGAGGTAGTTGCTTTAAAAAAATTGCATTCTCCTGGAAGGCAAATCCAACTGAAGGCAACCTCGTATCATTCCACAAAGCCCGCAACAAGTGTCTACTTTCAAGAGAGCCAAAAAACATCATCTGTCCAATCTCAAGAATGACCTTTCAAACTTGTCTCCCTCCTCGAAAACCTGGTGGTGCCTTGTCAAGTCTGTCTGTGGTGTATGCTCCCTTTCCATCCCTTCCCTCACTTCAAATGGCACCACAGCCATCTCTGCTCATGAGAAGGCTGAATGTCTCAATTCTGTGTTTGCTTCAAAATCTTGTCCCAAACTCCTCCCTATCTGTACCCATTCTTCCTAGTCATATCCAATTGCTCCTGAATTCTGCGTCTTTTGCACCACAAAAGGGGAAAAGTTTCTGCCAACCCTCGACTCTGACTGCAACCGGACCAATCGACATCAACTCGTGTGTCATAAAAGCCTGCTCTGCTGCTCTTGCACTTCCTCTTTCTGTCCTTTTCATCCTGTCATTTGCCCTTGGTCATCTTCCATCTGTTTGGAAATCAGCCAACATCACTGGACGACATAAAAAAGTGCAAAAACTAATCTCCTTAACTACAGACCAATTGACTTCCTTCCAATCATCAGCAAGGTCATGCAATCCATCATCACAGTTGATTTAATCATTCCTTTTCTCCAACAGCCTCATTTCAGATCATCAATTCAGATTCAGATCTGGTCACTCAACATTGGACATGTTATTTCTGCTCTCCCAATGGATGGAACCCCTCAATATCAAGCAGGAGATCAGGGCCATCTCTCTGGACATATCTTGAGCTTTCAATGCAGTCTGGCATCCCACCTTGCTTTCCAAACTGTCTGCCTATGGAATCCAAGGTCAACTCCACTCTTGGATGACTGACTTCCTCCACTCTCGTATATAACGTGTGGCTGGCTCTCAACGGAACCCTTCCATCTCCTCTTCCTGTCAAGGCTGGAGTACCGAAAGGCAATGTTCTAGGCCCCATATTAGTCCTAATCTTCATCAATGATCTCACTGACTGTGGAAAATCCTCTTTCTCTTTGCTGATGACCACTCTCTGCTGTTAGATCCCTCATCCTTCTGACAGACAGGCAATCAGTCTCTTCCCTCTCCTCAGGCCTTGACAAAATCACAAACTGGTCAACCATAAGTTTTCTGATACATCAATATTGTCCACCCTTTGCATTCTCCTTTACCCCTCATAGTTACCTTCATCCCTTGTTTGTCCATCTCTGTTTACTTTCTCCCTCCGCCCTGCTGTAATGGTGTGTTGTGTCCTGATTTATTCTGTCATCGATCTTCCATGAGCCTAGACCTTGTTAAAAATAATAGAAAAAAAAAATCAACAATGCCCTGATATTTGTGGTATTTTTCAGGAACTTATCACCCGTGAATGTCTGCCTCCAACAGTATTTTACACTCGTCCATACCGTCAGGTGCATTTTGTTTTTGGCTCATTGGCTCTGGAAGAAGACCCACCCAGTGTTCAATCAGGCCTTGTTTATATTCAATCTAGCGTTCAGTGGTATTTGTCCACATGATGGATTTTCCACTCAAGTTGAAGGTGAGATGGTCGTGTTTTCGCGCTCTGAGTCTGAGCTTCACAGAGCTTGTTGCATTGTGCGTTTTTGTGGAGAACCGTTAAACTTCCCAGATTTGCATTCCATTTGTTGGCCTTTCTAAAGGTTTTATTTGAAAGGGCATTTTATATCCATTTCTCACACCAGCTTGAATATTCAGTGTGCCAAGATGCCAAAGGATATGAGTTTTGAGTTTCCTTTGGTACATTGAACACTACTGACTGACTATAAGTCTAGGACAAATTTTGAAAAAGAGTTTTAAAAAGGTAGTTGGAAGCATTTCATGTTAATGATTGGCATTCAGGCTCACTTTGTATTGTAGGATGTGCTGACTTTGATTAAAGTGTTTGCCACATTAGATTCTGTGTTTTTTAACCCTTTAATTGCCGACTCAAAATAATGGCTCATCTTCTCAAAATAACAGACTGTGAGAAGTTCAGAATATGTATTAACCCCACGTCCGGTACAATTCAAAATTACCACTCGGGCAATACTTAATGATTTGCTATAAAAGTCCAGTGAAGATTGGTATTGAGTTCCAGCTAAATTATGTATATCACTCCTCCAAAATGGTCTGACATACACTGGCTTGGCTATGACATGTGCTACCTTCGGTACATGGGAATCTTGGTCAGCTGCAACGCATACTGAGGCAACCATTGGTGCACCCGCACGACACGAGCTCAGAACATGCTTTTGAATTTGGAGGGAGTGACAGTAAGCATGGCACCAGCTTCTCGTCTTTATGATTCCTGCCCATGGATGGAACATATGGGAGATGTGGATGGAGAGAGTGGAACTGGTTCCAGCCACTTGCTTGGTAGTGCACATGCATAATGTGGAATCGTGCTGCATCAGATGTTTGAGGTAGTTTCTTGAGACCACCCCAGAATAGCTAGACTCGTGCCTCATCACAACTGTTTATATTTGGTATTCCATGCACTTTGTAGATGAAAACCTTGGATGATTTGATGACGTCATCGGTAATTTCACCTTTGCCTAGACTGTCCAACAGGTCATGGTGTTCCTTCAACAATGGCCAAGTCGTCGACTTGCTGTGACCAGAGTTGAGACGTGCTGTCATACCTCGTTAAGGAATGAAAGCCAGTATCGCATCATCTTGAGGGGCTGTCAAGTGCTTTTGAACATTGTGCACTTGAATAAACTTGGGGGTCTTGGCAGTGTCAGTTTTCATCCACAAATATGAACATGGCATTTTGTCATTGGCCAGCAATCGCAGCAGTCAATCAGTGTCACACATTGACATGACTGTCGAGTCCGCATTGGCATGAAGGCAGTGGAGTACAAGACTGGTATCAGCCTCCTCGTGATCCACTTCAAGTGCTGTTACATTAAACTCCGGGTCTGAAGCCTTCACCGTTGTAGGTTCTGCAAATCCTCCAGAGCCGCCAATTTTGTTTGTAAGGCTGCATTCAATAAAGTGATCAGATAGAAACAAGGCAAGATCTTTGTTTTCTTCCAGTACCATAACATTTACCAGTTTGCTGGTAGCGGTACTGTGCGACTTCCTTCACGATGTCTCACAGGTTGTAAGTCGTGTTTGCGTTTCACTATTGTGCCCGCTTTGATGGAGTCTTTCCAACATCTATCAAATGCTATAGTGATCCTGTCATGGGCTTCTCCCATGTTGTATACCATTTTGGCAAATATTTCTGCATATTCAACAAACGTCGTTTTGTCTGTTTGTTTTCCCAGAGCCATCACCAATGCTTGGCCATGAATAACTAAGCAGGTTATTCCACTTAAGTCTTAAAGCCACAGTTTTTGGGATCGTAACATCAGTGGTTTGCACTTTGGTTATTAGTGACTTGGGCCCAAAAAAAAGTTGGGTTTCCAGTAACATGCTACTCAATGAATGCGGTTGGTCGGTAGGGATTTTTATTTTTATTTTTTTGGACGTGTTTAAATGGAAGCAATACAGAATTTCAGATTCTACATTATTCCAACTAGTATGTTGATAGTTGAAAAGACGTAAAATCTATGAACTTTAACATGTCCATCTTCAGACACAAAATTTGGAGTAAAACAGTGTTGTGTACACAAGTCGGAGTATTAAATGACACCAATTTCGTATCTCTGCTCGGTTTCCCTTAAACAGTGAAGCTGGTCTCGGCAGTGATAAAGACAGCACATCATTAACATGGCTCAACAGGACATATGAAGGAATTGGAGAATACGAATCTCCCAATCTTCATTCCTCAAAATCTTGTATGTTTAGATATTAGACTCTTTCCAGTGACACAAATCCTAGATTATGCCCTTTGGGGGCATTCATGAAGTATTATTATACTCTTCAAAATAAGAAACTTTAACCTTCTCCCCTACCCCACCCCCAACTGATGCACTTTAAATTTAATCTGCATAATCCGGCAAGATCGCAATTGTTATAACCCCCCCCCCACCACCTAGATACTCCTTCTCTTCTCCCCACTCCCCCCTCATCTCTCTGCTCCCCCTCCTCCCCTGTATTCCTATCAGCAAAGCGACAGGTAGTATTTGCTGGTATAAAATAAAATGTGTATAAATACTGTTTGCAGGGTATAAACAGACCCCTCCCCCAACAAAGTACAGTGTCATCTATTAAAGGTACACACGAAACTGAGATAATAACAGGATCTTGCAATCTCTCTTACTTTGTAACAAAACTGGCTTAAAATTATTTTCTCTAAATTCAGTTCTGTATTTTAAAATATTCATTTACACCTCCCTTTTGATTTTAGACCTACAATCGGGCCCAAAAGTTTGCATACACTTCAGCAGAATACAGTTGACTTCCATTTATACCTCTTTTCTCTACAATAATCATTCTTTCCATTCCGAGAACAATTTCAACCATTCTCCCTTGTTTCTATCAAGGGTTTCTGCAACTTTTGTACTTTGGATGATTTTATTCACAGTTTCATTCATGATATGACAAAAATAGCGGGTCAAAAGTTTACATGCACCAAGGTGACTTGCTGCATGATTGGCTTTCGAAAGGCCGAGAATGCTCTGAAATGGCCTTCTACCACTTGCATTGTTTCCTCCACTCTCTGCTGATTATAATTGTTATGTAATCGGTCAACTAGTGCTCCAATGGCTGTATAAAGGGCCTAGGTTTCCTATTCAGGCCCTATTTCCATTTGAGCCAGCATGGGGAAGGCAAAAAAATACTCTCAAGACCTGAGGAAGAGCATTATCCAGTTGCACAAGTCTGGGACTTCTCTCAGGGCCATATCTAGGCAACTAGAAGTGCCACGGTCATCTGTCCAGACGATTGTGCAGAAGTATAGGGACCTAGGGACAACCAAGATCAAGCCGGAAGTCCAAGTTGACACCAACCAATGAGAGGGCATTGGTCAGAAAGGTGTGCTTCAACCCCAAGACTACCAAGAAACACCTGTGCCAAGGATTGGAGGCTTTTGGGATGAAGGTGTCACTGTCCACCATCCAGAGGGTCCTGCACCGAAACGGACTAAGAGACTGCAGAGCATGAAGGAAGCCCCTCCTTCAAAAATGCCACTGCAAAGCCAGGCTGAAATATGCAAGAAAGCACAAGGACAAAGATAGAGGCTTCTGGCAGAGTGTCCTTTGGTCTGATGAAACTGAGATGAAACTTTTCGGATACAATGACCTATAGTACGTCTGGCGAGAGAAGGGAGAGGCCTTCAAACCGAAGAACACAATACCCACGGTAAAGCATAGTGGTGGCAGGATCATGCTATGGGGATGTTTTGCTGCAAGTGGTCCAGGAGCACTGTATAAGATAGATGGTACCATGAAGAAGGAAGACTACTTGGAAATTCTCCAAGGGAACCTGAAGCAGTCCACTTGAAAGCTGGACCTTCCTACATGACAACGACCCAAAGCATACTTCCAAGTTGATTGCTGGATGGCTTCAGCAGAACAAGGTTGATGTTTTGGAATGGCCAGCTCAAAGCCTGGACTTGAATCCAATGGATAATTTGTGGACTGAATTGAAAAAGACAGTGCAAAAGAAGAAACCCACCAATTTGACAACTCTACCAACACCGTGAACAAGAATGGGTTAAAATACCTTCAGAGAATTCTAAGAAGCTGATTGATGGTTATCCTGCAAGACTGACTGAAGCTCTCAAGGTTAAAGGCTATGCAACAAAGTATTAGAGTGTGCTGTATGTAAACTTTGACCCGCTATTTGTGTCGCATCATGAATGAAACTGTGAATAAAATCATCCAAAGTACAAAAGTTGCAGAAACCTTTGATAGACATAAGGGAGAATGGTTGAAATTGTTCTAGGAATGGAAAGAATTATGATTATTGTAGAGAACAGAGGTATAAATGGAAGTCAACTGTATTCTGCTCAAGTGTATGCATACTTTTGGGCCCGACTGAATGTTCACAATATGCTTCTTCTTTATCACAACATTGCATTTAGTTTTTTTTTTTTTTGTGGTAGCCGTTTTTCACCAGACATAAATACATCACATGCAGAGCTCATGGGTTTGACATCTTGTGTGTTTTGGTGACCACATCGGCACTTTAAGTGAACAAAACGACAAACACCAAATGTCTGCACAGAAGCCATGACTTCTGTCAAAGTCAAGAATATCTATCCAGCGTCCATTTTCCAACTTTGAATAGACACCATCGATTTGTCCCAGGTGGGTTGTGCAATGTTTTTAAAATGTCAATAAACTTTCTGTATGTTCTTAAGTGAAATAAACAGCTGCTGATTTTCTCTGAGTCCACATTGGTCAACAATGGCACAGAATAATGCCATGCACAGCTAACATAAAATTCCCCTTGGAAGTCGACCCTCACAAAAAAAAACACAACATAGGGCTGGGTAGGAATTTATTGGAGTAGGTCGGGTTACCGAAAACTCAACAATATATATATATATATATATATATATATATATATATATATATATATATATATATATATATATATATATATATATATATATATATATATATATATATATATATATATATATATATATATATATATATATATATATATATATATATATATATATATATATATATATATATATACCACAAGGAGAAAACCAGAGATGTCAGGATAAGTCAATTTTGAAGAAACTGAAAAACAAAGTTTCAAGACTTTGGTGGACTGTTTAACTGTCATATAGATTTCTTTTCCAGTAAAAGGAAGAGTGATCATTGGCCGATCAAATTAAGCATGTAGCATTTGCCAAGCTTCTGTGTTATTTAATTTAAGAGCAAAGAACGAATCAATGTTGCAAATTGACATCACTGGTTCTTCCCTTGTTTAATAATTGCCATGCAATTTTAACCCAGGATGTGTAGCAAATTCATGCTTGTTGGTTATTATCACACATTACATGACTTTGGTGATCGCAAATTATTTTTTTCAACATTAAACGGTCATTGTTTTTTTGTTTGATTGGTGTTCAACGCCATACTCAAGGGTATTTCGCTTACATGACGACGGATTCTCCATTTCTTACTCCGTACTACTTAATATGATGGAAAACCGGGAGGAAACCAAGGATAAACCACCCCCGCGATAGCCGAAGTCACCTCATGTGACTCCCTCATATACCTAAGCAGGTTGATTGGGTGGTGGGTACATCGAATGAGGATGGGTACTCAGACGCGCTAACCATTAAGCCACGGCGTGGGTCCCATAAGAGTCACAATAAAGGTTTGACCAGGCTTGAACCACGATATGCACCAACTACAGAGCCCATGATATAACCAAATTGGCCATTGTAGTGCTCAGAGTTTATGCTGTGAAAGTTTTACAGCCTTTCATTTTTTAGTTTCTCCACTCTGAATATTATGGTGGAACAGTTAACATGAATGAAAGGGAGATAACCAGGAGTAAAGTACTGACAACTCTGGGTTTCTACTTGTTCAGCTTTGACAACACTTGTTTTTTTTCATTGCACGGCAAAACTTTATACCATATAAATTATGTGACACCCCTGGTTATTTGTTAAAGTAATATTGTGAGAGGAAACCTTATGTTGCCAACTATTGGCAGGTGCAATAACCCTGAAATTTATAAAAAGTGACATCTCTGGTTTTCCCCTTGTGGTATATATATGTATATGTATATATATATATATATATATATATATATATATATATATATATATATATATATATATATATATATATATATATATATATATATATATATATATATATATATATACCTTAATAGCAGTGTGTAGGCTTCAATCGGTTTTTGCTAGCGACAGTGGTGGCACTGGCATCAGCTAGTGCTACAAGATTTTGTCTAGGTGGACTATGTGCCCTGCTCTGTAAGCAGTTATTAATAATCTTCGTGAGATACTCTGCCCACTATAATAGAGTTCTGCTTGTTTTTTGTTTGGTCTACTATGATATACAATGGGCCAAAATTATGTTGGAGGGTTACACATACACATGTAAATGTATGAGTTAGGATGCTCAAACATATTGCTTGGTACTTCATGCCTGGTAAAAATGACATGCAAAGTAAACACAAAATATAATGGGTAATGTAATGAATCTGAGCAAGTGGGGTGTTTTGGGCCCCGAGATAAAAAAATAATTTTTTTGTTACTCTCTGCAGCAATATGGAATCTTGAAACATCATACGCACTTTTGATTGGCTCGTTTCGGCTAACGAGTTCACAAAACATGAAATGGTTTGGTTGCATTGTAGCCCGATTGTCAAATCGACAGAATATCATCTCTGTTCTTTATTTTTATTTTTTTTTAAACCTCTAAACTCGCTCTGTTCTGAATTTTTTTTTCTCTTTTAATTCATGGTCGAGACTTGTGGAAGACCTAGGACACAGAACAAATCAGGACCCAACACAACAAAGAGAACAGCAGGAGAAAGGGGAAATGCTGACAAACGAGGGATGTAGGTAACGATGTGCATTAGGGGCGAATGCAAGGGATGGACAGGATAGATACATAAGCAAAATTTTGCAAGGGGTGGAGGTGGTTTAATGGGTGTAGAAAAGATCATTGTTTTGAGTTGGGATGGGGTGAACAACTGTCGTGAAGACCTGGAGGGAAGAATGACATTGAAGGTGTGGAAGATGGTTCCATGGAGGGGGGGGGGGGAATAAATGAGTGGAGGTGAGCAGTGGTTCAGGATTTAGGCAGTTTCACTAGGAGGGGGATGTTGATGGACGATGTGCGTCCTGCAGATACTTGGGGGGGGGGGGGGCGGTGGATAAAGCATGGAGAAGGCAAAGGGTGCAAGACCAGAAATGAGGCTGAAGAATACAGGAAGAAGAGGGACCAATGAGCTGTCGGTGATGGCAAAGTGATAGGCCTATAGACTCAGCTTCATCACAAGAAATTCCAATGATTTTGATAGCCATGTTTTCCATGATGTCAAGCTGTGCAAGATGTGAGGCAGGGGAGCTGGCCCAGAGGGGAAAGCAGTACTCCATCAAGCTTCGGATGAAAGCCTTGTCGGTGGATAGTTCACTTGTGCCAAGGAAGGACGGCATCTGGCTTTGTCGGCCAACTTTGAAATGTGGCTTGCCCAAGAGAGATGATGGCTGAGGGTGAGACCCAATAATTTGAGTGATTGAACCTCTTTGAGACGGTTGTTGAGAAAGTAGATGGGATTATTTGCAGTATGAGAGAGATAGAGAGATTAATTGATTTCTCAGGATTGAAAGACTGATTTCCAAGTGTTCATCCAGTTTGTGTTTTTTTTGTCAAGGTCTGAGGAGTGGGATGAGGCTGCTGCCTGTCTACCAGCAGGATGGGGGTGTCATGGGAGAGTGGAGTCATCAGCAAAGAGATAAAAATGATTTTCCAGAGTCAGTGAGATCATTGATGAATATTAGGAATATGATGGGGGCCAAGAACACTGCCTTGGGGTACTCCAGAATATGGCTCAATAGCTCATAATTCGTATTTATGGCTAATGCTACACATAATGTCCGATTGTCATGATTAAACGATATTTTGTGGTCGATCTTTATTGACAATATCAAAACTCCAGTACATGAGTCGAGTGAATGTGCCGAAAAACGGCCATTGTTTTGAGTCGGCCATTATATGGTTAATAGCTCAAAATCGAGTCGAGCAAATACTTGATTCGGATTCAGCATACAAAAATACGTCTCGTGAGAATGAGTGCCCGCCATTAACATGAAGTGCTTCCATTGTTACCTCCACCACTGACGGTGAAGTAGGTTATGTTTTTCACCCCTTTCTGTCTGTTTGTTTGTCTTTTTTTGTTTGTTTGTGTGCATTATATCTCAAAAAATTATGGACGGATTTGGATGAAACTTTGTGGACATGTTGAGTGTGTGACAAGGAAGAATTGATTCAATTTTGGTGAAGATCCGGATCTGATAATTTTTTAGTGATTCTTCACCATTGAGAGATAGTGCTAAACGGATAAATATCACGATGTCTGAAAAAGTTGTGGACAGGTTGGATGTGTGGCAAGGACGAATTGGTTAGATTTTGGTGAAGATCCGAATCTGGATTCGACTACGAGAATTATTTATTTTTTCAAGTGATTCTTCACCATTGAGAGATAGGGCCAAAAACGATATTGTACTGTATAGAATGATATTTCAAAAATGTATTTGGCCCGATATGTTCTCATGGATCAGGCATTGCGTGGCAGAGGTATGCGCTCTACCGAGTGCCCTTCGAGTTCATTTGTTTTTTTTTCTTCCAAATTTGAACCTGTCTTCCAGTAGTGGTCTTCTTATCGACCTTTATCTGATAACTACTAGAATAGCTAGCTCTCGAAATATTCATCATGTTTTTGTTTTCATCACAGTTGGGGATGGGTGAATCAGCCAACAATGGCAAAGATCACCGGTAGCGACTGTATGACCTGAGATGGTGCGGTATGCCTCTTTTGAAGCGTTGGAGAAAGCCCACTTGAAGAACTTCCTGTTTTGTTGTTCAAAAGCTGAAGGATTAGGCAAAGTGATTGTCTCTACGAAGAAAATTGAGTTTGTATCGTCGCAGGTATAACCCGTGCTATTTTCCATGGTTCTCGTGCCTTCACCATGACTTGTTTTCCTTTATTTGTTTCATTTTATCCAGGCGACATGGCCTGTCCTCCTTGAGCTAACGTGAGGGAGGTGGCAACCATGGAAGTGAATGGACAAGCATCAAACATTAATGTCATTCCTGCTTCCCCAGAGGTATGTACGCGTCACAGAAGCATTTTATAAATCACATTATGGATTCAGTCTGATTTCGCTTTGTTTGTTATTTCACTTTGAGGCCGTATAACCCCACTGCCATACAGATATTCTTCCACCTCACAATTGCTTGTACAAGGTATGCAGGTTGCTTGATGTTTCCATTTCCCCATTAGACAGTTTATTTCTGCACTGTTGTTGACAATTAGAAAACACTTTAAAGCAGAAATTTGAACTTTTTCAACAATTGCGATTGTTTCTCCACCTTGTTTGGGGCAAACGCTTGTTGAATTTGGCACAGTTTTTTGTTTTCTGACTGGAGACAAACGTTTTGTTGATGTAGCAATGAAAAAGGGATGTGCAACCCCTAATTCCAGTGAAAATGCTTCACTGTGGTGTGTGTTTATGTATTTGTCATATAATACAAACCGCTAAACCAAACGTGGCAAGTATGCCAAAACCTCCACATATGTGTTGAGAGGCCTTCTTCATCCTGAAGGTGTGTGTGTGTGTGTGTGTGTGTGTGTGTGTGTGTGTGTGTGTGTGTGTGTGTGTGTGTGTGTGTCATATTGTATAATATGTCTGTACATATAATATACAGTACAACATGTCACGTACAATATGTGTATATGTGCCGCATCCACCAGTCATTATCTGCATTTGTGAGTTTCTAAGAAAGTGGATGCCATGACTGCCTGCTGAGGCTGTGACATCATTTATTGGGAGGTGGAGATGGTTAGTGTTTCCAAGTCATACTTTGCTGTTTTGTCTTGGAATCAAAATAATAAACCCATGTTTCATCGGGGGTGATAAGCCGGGATAAAAAGTTCCCTGGATTTTGACAGAACAGTTCCAAAAGTGCTGTTGATCTGAGAGATGAGAGCGAGATGAGAGTTTGCTTTTGTTCATCTGTCAACATTTGTGGAACCCATCTTGCAGACACCTTGCTAAGCTTCAAGTGGTGAGCTAATAATGAGTGTTTACTGTGTATTGCCATTTGAAATGCCAACAGACTCAGAAATTAATTTCACACTCAGTCGACGATCGTTCATGACAAGATCATGCACTTTTCCAATGGTTTCCTCAAAAACGGTCGTTTATGGTCGCCCGGACCATTTGGCATCTGAAGATGAAGCTCTGCCATGTTTAATTTGGCAACCACTTAACAGTGGAGTAATCTGGCTGTCTTTTAATGGCTGTCACAAGTCCACCTGTACTGCCTGCAGTCATCCCCTTCAGATTGAGGTATTTGATAACAAACAGCTCGCACATCAAATTTCTCCATTTTTGGGTTTTCTGTTGATGTGCTTCTCAAAAACCCAAAAAACAATGCAAGCAATTAAATTCTGTATACTTAACCAAAAAGCGTTGTATTGGAGGCAAGTCACAATTCAACCTGATATCTGAATTCCTCAGTCAAAATAATAACTTTTTGATCAACCTCATTTTATATATATATATATATATAGTTACGACTTGCGCGGTTCGGACGGCCACGCACGACCGCTTCAGCCCAAACGCAGTCGCGCGCCCGCCGAAAGCCGGAATTCAGTCGTAGCCTTCCGGGTAACCCCGAAAACCCGCTACAGGTGCCTTAACGCACCATAAACTTGTCAATATCCTGTCCGCGTGGTACAGGGTCAATCGCCGAATCTCGCTATACCTAATGATCCATGTAGACAGAAATACCTCGACGGAGACTTGTACGGAATGAGCCGCTAAGCGCGCTCGTCCCGTGTGCATTTTGTTGAGTGGTTTTAAATCGCCAAGTTCCGTCGGACCAAATTGTCACGTTTATCAGCCTTAATAGCCAGCTAATTTCCTGAACGCATCATGGTAGGAAAGTGACGCAACGAGCAGATGTACATTCAAACAATGGGGCATTTATTTTATACAGCAGGCAAGCAATCGATGGGGGAATAGGGAAAAGACACGAGAGCAGATTTAAACCGAATAATAAGCAAGGCAAATCATATACAGCACAGGCACTTATACAATTCACTACTTATTAGACGGGGCCCACACACACACGCAGACAGAAATGGACCAAAATGGTCTTTAATGGGACCTCCAGCCCGGAGGACAGTCGGGCTGAGGGTCAGGGTAGCTGGCTACCTTGCCACGAGCGCGCGGCTGGACGTCCACTCCTTCCCAGAGCTCTGGCCACCATCGGATGGACCAGCACAGCTGAACCCAGCTTGAGTAAATCGGCGTCATCGCCCCAGCTCGCGATCACGCGAAGGAGCAGGTGGGGTGATGATGAGGACAAGGACCAGGGCTGATAGCGACGAGCAAGCCCAGCCAGGCGGACTCCTGAGGCTCCTTCTCTCTTCCCTTCTCCCTTCGTGGATCTCTCTCTAAAAATCTCCTCAAGAACCTTCTATCCTCTGCTTCCCTTTTCGTCCCTTCGTGGACCTTTTATTCTGAGGTCTCGCCTCCAGAAAGCGGCACTGCACGGCTCACGGTTTAGGATAGTTCTTCTTCACACCGGACGACCTTCTGCCGTGAGCCCTCACATTCCTCTGAGGCATGCCTTTTCTTCCGGCGTGACTCATTCGCCGCCGGTGGGGGCTGCCGCATTCCATCCCCCCCCCCCCCCACGAACTGCTTTTATGCCCTGTAAGAGTGTATCGCACATCGTGACAATAGTCAAACTTCAACTCTGAAGCAGACTAAACACTTTTCGTTTTACATTCGTTTACATGGCGATGTGTGCCGTCACCGCTGAGAGGCGTCAAGAAGTCATGATGTCATCGGTCACTCGCTGACGTCATTACATCTGTCGTCGACAGACCGTTACCGCTGAGCGGTGTAATTCCACTCCTCGAAAATAGCGTCTGCAATGTAAAACCCTCTTCTGCACATGTTGACTACCTCAGAATGTGAATTTGACACAAAATATGTAACAAGAAACATTGTATCTCTATATTAATACTGAAGGACCAATTTTGTGCTCCTCATAGTGGTGGCGTCACGTTTTTCTCGGTACTGTGACCTGAGAAGTTTTCACACGGTGTTTGTACGTCAAAGTAGACACGTGCACAAATCAGGGGACTTCTTCACAAGGAGTAGTGTACACCAAAAATGTTGTGTACAAGGACGTTTTGTAGGCCTCATTAGGTAAGGCCATGGAGTACATCGACTGGGATCCGGCTCTTACAAGCGCCGCCACTGGTTGTCATATTGGGCTCTTGGAACGGAATCCGCCTGTAACGGGGTTTCGGCTAGTATATGATGAATGTCGGCTCCGGATAACTCCAAGAGTACGGCGTGTCTGAAGAGACCACGATAGTCAGTCGCCTCAGAACTTCCCATGGGATCTCACGTCCTATGTTGTGTTACCATGCAAAGAAGGTTGGGAAACGAGCAAGTACCGTGCGTCAATCATGAAACATCTTGATTGTTGGGTGAGCGGGACCAATTGTTGCGTCATTGCTTCTCACGATCTACAAGCTCAATTAAATCTTGGTTAACTAACCCCCAGCTGTCTTATGTCTCCATCAAAATAGACAATAAATAAAGACAAAATTGGTTCAAGCATATATTACAACCAGACATGGATTTGTCAGGCAGGTATCAGTCATATAGGTACAGGGAATTCACAAGCAATTATTCACAGGCACGTACATGTTCCCCTTATCCCCTAATTGACATTCTTGCCTCCAGATACTTGTCAATAACTTATCTGCTTTAAATTAACCTGGCACCAAACGTGCATCCAGGTAAGAGAGATGGGGAGGGGCAAGGTAAAATGTGAGATGAGAAAAAGAAGATGGGGTCATGTGTTGTGCACCTTGTACACCTTGAACCAACCCAGTTGAGCTCGTGCTACCCAATGGTTCTGGTAGATGGTCTTACACCTGGACACCTCATGCTCTGCACTCGGTCCCTCCTCTACGCCACCAATACGCCATCCTCTCCATGTGCCAAGCGATGGACTTGCTGCAGGCTTTTCAGCGGGAAAACGCTGGGAGGTGTGCGAGGAAAAGCATGGTCGGTGATGCAACCAGGCGCACGAGTGTAAGGACCGAGACTCAATGTGAAGGTCCTCATAGACGAGAGGTGAAGGATGTGTGTGAATGACGAAGAAAGGCATGAGAATGAAAGGAAATGTGGATAAAATAATGAAAGGCAGTGAGAGAAGGGTAAGAACGAGAAAGGAAAGCGAAATGGAAGACAGAGGAGAAACCCATTAATAAACAAGAAGAAGCTCTAAGCTCGTCTCTCTGTGCAAAAGACCAAAGGAAGCTCTCGTGTGCTGTGCATTCTACCTTTTATGGGTCCCTTTCCCACCCCTCGCTCAGACCCCCACTGTGTCCAGAGGAAGAGTCGAGGCGACCGGGGGGTCCTCCCCTCTTACGCCATTGACGTCTTGTTGCTCCAACCTCCGGTGGCATCCTGGGATTGGTCCCGGGTTCTTGGTGTGCTGTCAAGTTAATTATGATGGATGGAGCCATCTTTCATGAAGTAATGGCTCACAAAATCACGAGGTTCACCAAACCGGTAAGAGATGGTTTCTAGGAACGTTTTCATATTGGGGTTTGAAGGAGAGGGCACGGCCCCAGCACTGGTCGTCAGTGGAGAAAGTGTATGTGCGTGCGCTGTAAGATGTGAGAAATGGCTGCAGACAAGAATGTAGAATAGAAAATGACACGTGGGATTTCGAACTATACACTCTCAACTCATGTATGTTAATTTACACATCCCCTTTTGGATATAATTAATGACCTTATTTAATTATGTCCTTCATCAATGCGTCATCCTTGTTCACCTCGCTCTCCCTCGCTGAGGTCTTAATTTGCCACTTTGTTTGGCCTTCTCAGCAATGCCTTGATTTGGAACAGGCTGCAACGGTTTATGAACGATGAAGCGCTCAAAATTTTTTTTTTCCACTTTCCTCACTGATGACATTGAATGCCTCATCCACATAGCTCCAAATCGATGTGTGTACATCGCTTTTGTAAGAGCTATAATTTTCAAATTAGCTTGGAGCGATTTCATGCATTATATGATGCAATTTTCCACGATCTATTCTCACAGACTAATTGACATAGATCATCGAGATTCATGAACCATGTTGGGAAGTTGTGTTACTCTCAAAGTTTGTTCCGAGGGCTCTTTTCAAGATCGTCACTGAGACCCGGACAACTTCCAACTGCATTTTGTATGTAATATTCCCAGGGGTGATTTGTCGGTTCTTTGTGAGGTTCTTCTTTATCATTCCCGTTGCTCCAACCATCACTGATACAATTTTGGTACTCTTCAGCTTCCAGGATCTATTTCCTTTATTCTTGAGATCTTGATATTTGGTCATTTTCTTGGTTTCTGTGTTATTTACACCAAAACCACTGGGCGCTGAAATCTCAATTAGCAATGGCTTCATTTCCTTTTTGTATCTGAGTACTATGGCCGGTCACAGTGCTTTGTTTTCTATGGTCACACTAGATGGGATCATCAGGTCGTACATAAGCATTGTGTTCTTGTTTTCAATGTTTGCTTTTGGTTTGTGTTTCCATGAGTTTTCTGGAACTGGGATATTGAAATTTTTGCAGATGTGCCAGTGGATTACTTTACGTACCTTGTTGTGTCTTTGTGTGTACACCTGTTCTGATATGGGTTTCTTGCTTCCCGATTGGAGGTGGCTCGTGTTCTCTGTTTCTACTTTGTAAAATCTACACTTGCCGATTCGCTCAGTCCCACTATGTTTTTTTTAAAGCCAATCATGTAGGGTCCTTGGTCTTGGGCATTTATGATGATTTGTTCTCTGTCCCAATTGAGCTGACCTCTTCTTAGCTATTCCAGTGATCTTGCTTTGTCTATCCCCAATCTATCCAACTCTGTTTTTGGACACCGCTCCTTTCCCAATTCCATATCCAGGTGATACATGATGTCATTGCTCGGTGTTGAAGGAAGGGAATACTCAGTTTTCACTCCATTTTTTGTTTGTTTGTTTGTCCAAGCGATATTGTTGTGGGGCCAGGTATCGGCGGCGAGCACGACTGCTAGATGGAGCAGCAGAGTCGGCTCGACCGATCACCCGGAATTCAGATCGTACTTTTTCGGAAAACTCCGAAAGTACGGTTCCCTTATCGGACCGTGAAGCGCCAATATTTATACCACGTGGTACAGGGTTATTTGCCAATTTTTCAAAATACCAAGAGACCCACGTGGCGATTTTACCGAGTCTCCACACCCTCGACGGTACCCGTACGGAACGAGCCGCGAGCGTACTCGAACTGTGTCTGACCCGAGCGGACGGTCACCAAAGTCACGTCGGTCCAGATGTCCCCTTATGGCACCACAACGGCCTTGCTAATTTTCCAACACGCAGCACACTAAGCCAATGGAGGAAATTACACGAACGAGCTGATACATTTCACGAATGGGGATATTTATTAAACAAATAAGGAAATGAGAGGAGCCCGTAAGGGCAGAGTTATCCGAATATTAATAAGCACGTATGTACAGCAAGGCACTTACCAATTCATTACTTAGCAGACTGGCGCCACAAACACACACGCACACCCCCAAAATAATCGGACCCAAAGTGGTCTTTATTCGGACCTCCAGCCTGGAGGACAGTTGAGCTGAAGACCAGATTCAGCCTCGGCCCTGTCCACCTCGTGTGGTCTTCGCGTTGAGTCGATCTGGGCACCAGCGAGAGGTGAGCCGAACGGCGAGCCGCGATCAGCTTCTTCAGCTCCGCTCGTCCTGGCAATCAAAACCACTCCTCCGTATCCCTTTGCAAGACGGCGCGCACTTTTGCGGCTCCGGTGGTGAATGGTGTCTCCATGCTCTTGATCATTGGGAGGAGGAGGAAGGAGACGACGACGACCAAGACCAAAACAAAGATCAGCCCTGCGAGGATTCTCTGTTCCTTTTTATCCTCTCCGGCATGCTCGCTCAGGTGTGATTCGTTCTCGGGCGCAGCTCACTCAGGCATGGATCATTCTAGGGAGGCGCTCGCTCAGGCATGGATCATTCTCGTGTGGGGCTCCTTGGGCGTGATTCATCTCAGGCGGGGCTCGACCTTTCCCCTACTGAGCGCGCGGCCAAGCGAATCTGTGGGTGGGGCATGACCTTTCCCCTACTGAGCGTGCGGAGAATGCCGGGAGCAGAGGGTTTTTGCTGTTTTATTTGGAGCCGTAGTAGTCTGCAGCTGTTGTTTTATTTGGAGCCGTAGTAGTCCGCAGCTGTTGGTGTTGAAATAAAAGGAAATCCTAACCATCAAAATAACTTCACAGCACATGAGCATGTAATTACCCCTTAGACAAGGGATGGGAAGCTATCTATTCACATTTACTTATCAATATAACAGCTATAGGACCTGTATGTTGAGTGCAGTAAACTTCCAAATCCGCAACAATATCTCAGCCATCCTTTGAGCTAAGAAGCTGAAATTTTGGGACAAAAGTGAAGATGTGCTTTTGCAAAAGTGGTATTTTTTAATTTTTTTTTTTATTAATCAGTTAGTGGTTCATTACTTAATCATTATCTATTTATTAATTACTTATTTATTTTGTTTCTCATCTGGGCAATATCTCCGGCACCTTTTGAGCTATGAAGCTGATATTTGGACATGACGGTGAACAAGTGGTTTGGCTATAAAGACTATTTTTGATTTATTGATTGATGAATTACTTAATTTTCAAAAAGTTGCAGATTCAGATGAAACGGTACTGCTTTTGGTAAGCTTTAGGCAATTGATTAAGAAATTAATTATTTTACGATAATTATTTATTTATTTATTTTAATTAAGCAATCAATTATTGTACACGCTCCCTCCCAATTCCGTCTCCATGTGCTGGCTGCATGGTGGCATCGTCGGGTGCCGAAGGCAACCCAGCAATGTCGTGTGCTGGAGGATTTGTTATTTATTTATTTGGCATGAGGTATGCCAAATTTGGCATGAGGTATGGCGTGTACTTTGAATGTATGCCTTCATTTCCCATATGCCCATATTGAGTTTGTTTATAATTTCCCAGTAGAGACTGGTTTGTTTATAAAAAAAAAAAAAATTCTTCATATTTCTCTGCTCTTCTTTCTCTCTCCCAGCTGTCACTATATATATATATATATATATATATATATATATATATATATATATATATACACACACACACACATTTGCAGTTCTGCAAAGACGGCACTCCCCCAAGGGGCAATGCACCCAGCATATAGTGGTTGCGAGACAGTTGTTTCATTAGTCTTGGTTCAGTTCGCCTTTCCATTATATGTCGTGGTTACATGGGACAAGATGCATTGCGTAGGGCTTATTGTTAGGTCTTTAATCCCATTTGCTATTCTTTCACCAAGTTCACTTTACTTCACAAGCAATCTCTCCTTCACGCACACACATGCACGCCACAGAGTGAACGGTGCCGTTACTCAAGGGCCTCATTAGCATACGTGTGCCATTCACAAACAGATATTTCACCTCAGACCCTCACCATACTCACCATGACGCTACAACCTTCGAACCAATCATCACAACGCCTCCTAAAAATCCCCACAGTAACCTACAAACATCTCCTCCCTACAAACGCTTCTGCCTCCTCATCACAACTGCTTCAACCACTCCCAGCGCTTCAACGTCCTTAACACGAGCACCATAGCACTTCCCTGACCTCATTACAACCACTATGAAACACCGCAACCACAGTCAGTTCCCTGAATGCTCACCACAGTCCTTTGGGATGCTGGGGACCAGAGTATATTACGAGTCTGAACCTATTGGCATGTAACTCAAAACGCAAATATGTGCTGGGGCCTGTCCAATGTCATCTGGGTAGTCCTGGCGCTCCGCTAAATAATGACGCTCGATTGGAGCCCAGCGCACAACATGGCCAGAGAATGCTCCCAAATATCCGTGCCCAATGTAAATCCCGGAGCTCTGTTGCATGGCCGAGTTTGGGAGCAAATGAGGCCATTTTCAGCTCTAGAGTCTGGCGGGGTGGGGCTACTTCTCAGGGTGCCAATAAGAATGCTCGGATATGCCTACAGGGCATTTTCATCCGCTTTTTGGCTCTTACTTCACCCGGTCTCTATAAAACAGCTGCAGAGCCTGAGGAGAGAATCAGTCACTGAGCCATTGCAGCAGTCACTGAGCCAGAGCCGAGCGAACAGTCACCGAATCATTGGCGAGGAGTTACTGGGTCATCGGCGCCCAGCTTCCACCGCCAATCTTCATTAGCATTAACATTTACAGATGTTCTCACATGCCACGTTAAGCTATCATCTCACACATTCTGTCTCTCCCATCCACTGTCTTGTCTGCTGTAGACGCAAATTACTAAAAGAGCAATTGGACACGCACTCCTCCCCTTTTCCTCTTCTGCATCACATTTTCACTTCATTTGCACCTCCCACTCACACACCATAGACACCCCCAGCTTTCTTCTCTCTCTCTCCCCCCCCCCTTCCAAAGTGACTGGGAAGCGTAGGTCCATCAGCCGTGCCAGGTATTGAAAGAGGTCGAGAACACCTGAACTTCCTCATCTGTCTCGCTCTCTAATCTCCTCGGGTGTGTGTCTGATGGCACCTGTATTGTTTGCTTAAGTTAAGATCGTAGAAGTTTTATATCGATTTAGTTCTTTCCTGTGTGTTCTCTTTGAATTTAACTGCATTTCTTTTTCCATACCTCACAAATCCTTGCTTTCCCCTGCTGTACATATTACTTGAAATAAAACCCTTTTGATTATTGCCACACATATTTTTCCTTGCCCTCATAAATAAATTGCTAATGTTATAAATGTACCCAGCTTGTTCTGTCTTTTTCTTCATTGGTCCAGCGTGGTCTGCACCTTAGTTTAGCCAGTAAGTTCTGCCCCACTAATTTGCTCTTCTTAGGCAGTGCACACTCACTGTATTGCTCGGTCGTAATCGGGGGGGGGGGGGGGGGTGCGCTGAGGACACGAGACCGCCTTTGGTTTGGCCGTCCACAGGTTTTCATGCAAGGTAGTGTAACCCTGCCAGGATTGGCAGTGCCAATCGGCATTTGTGGTTGCTTAGCAACCCGCTGGTGCATGGAGTTATCTGTGCCCGGCAGCCTCAGGACCTGGCGTTCAGGAGGGACCTGAGTGCTTCCCCCTCATGGTGAGCCTCGAATACTGAGTCCACAAAAATATGTTGGTATTTCGTTTTGCATTTTTCTTTTGTCTTTTTTGCAATTGTTGGAGCTGTATTTGTTGCTGTTTTGGTTTGGTGCATGACATCTTCTATTCACACCTGTTTTGGAAGTTTTTTTTTCAGGGTGAGTGAGAGATATCTTCTCTGGCTTGCTGTCTTCATGTTTGCATACAAATTGTATTCGGTAGTCTGTTGATCTTTTCATGTATTCAGCCAATCCGACAGATGTCATTCTCTGCACTTGGTTGAGTTCCATAAGGCAGCTACGTCTTCGTTTCGGCAGGTATATTCTCGGCATGCACCGATTTCTGTGGATGGTGAGGAGTTTCATTGTTTTGATATCGAGTTTGTTGATTTCCGTTTGTAGCCAGTTTATTATTCCACAGCTGTATTGGAGTACTGGTATTATATTGCTAGTTGGTTGATGGCTTTGTTTTTGTTTCTCGGGGTGAGATGTGTTTTCAGGATCAGCCTTGTTCTGTACAAGTTGTATTTGGCAATTGTTTTGTGCATTTGCTTGTGACATATTTGGTGGCCTTCTCCTACTCCAAGGTATTTGTATGATGCTACGTTGGGGTTATCATGCATTGTTGTCTCTTGGTCGATTGCTTTTTTTTTTAATTATTATTATTATTAATTTTTATGTTTGTTTTTGTTGTTTTACCCGATAGGAATGTGCACTTGGTACACTTCTCTAGGCCAAATTGTATTTCAAGGTCATCAGAGTTCGTTCTTTTTCATCGTTCGGTGCAAAGAGTTTTAAATCATCCATGTAAAGTGGATGTGTCACCTTTTCTTGTTTATTTGGACGTTTTTTTATTGGTTGTTAGGGTGTATCTGTGTCCTTGCTCATTAATGAGGTTGCTCAGTGGGTCCAGAGCCAGGCAAAACAAGGGTGGTGTGGGGGGTGTGGGGGAATGAAGGCTGTCTCCTTGGAAAATCCCTCTTTGTATCTTCACTCCTGGTATTTCGATCTTTCCTTCCGAGTGTTGCAGTATCATTGTGGTGTTCCTTAGCTCCATTGTGTGTGTATATGTAAGTATGTGTGTATATATATATATATATATATATATATATATATATATATATATATATATATATATATATATATATATATATATATATATATATATCCACCATTACTTCCAGAAGCAGCAAAAAATGTGATTTGAATTGAGTTTGGCTTGATGACCATTACCTGCTCATTCACACAGTTGTGAAATTCTGTTCCCTCTTTACACGAACAAGACTGTTAAAAGTATTGGTTAGTTACATTTATTTATTTTCGTTGTTTTCCTCATGGCAGGCAGCACAGCGAGGGTGGGTTGAAGATCGAACACTGACAGTACAGTTTCCAAATATACTGTCTGGGGATTTGTGTAAAGGCCTGAATACTCCATACCATATGTTGGGAATGTTTTTGGTTAGTGTTCCAAAGATTGAACAAATGTGAAGGGGGAAACTCACGATGGCCTTTTGTTAAAAAATATATCACACAAATTTTTTTTGTTTCCCCCCCCCCCCCCCCCCCAAGATCAGAAAATAAAACATCCATGTGGAAAAAAGATTAAAAGGTCAAGTTAAATCATAAAGTTGTGATGTAGAAACGGTACCTGTAAGAAAACAAAAAGCAAGCAGGTGGATTAAGAGCAATCCATGGAAATTACCAGGAAACTCAATAAGCTGCAAGCCAGGCATCTTCTCCATCTAAATACAGGGAAGGGTTTGGTTGCCATGGATCTCTAAGCCGTCCATCCGGCAGTTTGCCTCGAGCATTCCTCAAAACTCGCTCCAGGCCACTACTTTATACAGGTCACTGTCACTGCTATCCAAGTGACCCTCGGTCTACCTTTAGCAGCTCTCTTGCCGAGTTGCCTGTGACCCCATCTTCCAACAGTTGTCATGGCGAAGGGGAATATCAGCGGAATCGACGTTGAGTTTCTTTATTTGTACCTTACAGGTTTCTCATCCATGTAGCTGTCCTTAATTTTTCTTTTTCTGTGTTCAGAAGATTCTACGCATCCTCTGAAACATCTAAGGTCTCCAGCCTGCTTATCATTGTGCTCCAAAGTGTCCACCTCTCTGCACCATAGAGCTGAAGGATTCACTAATGATCAGATCTAATCATTGTCGGTTTATGAAAATTGTCATTTTGTTTAATTTGCTTGATCATCAAGTTTGCGTTCTGTAATTGAGACATCATTCTGACCTTTTGTTCATTTGACAAGTTGTTTGACCCACAGGACAGCAGTAGTATAGATTCATTGGATGGGCGGGCCTCTGCAGACCCCAAGCGCAAGAGCTACGATGCTGTTCTATTTGACGTTCTTCGGGTCTTCCCAGAGGATTTTGCTGTGAGTTTGTTTTCTGTGTCTTTCTGGTTGTCCACAGATGTGAGAAATGTTTGCATATTTTTCCTTTTTTCTTCTTCTTTGTATTGTCACTTTTATTTATTTATTATATATTTTTCATGATCAATAAAATGGTGGTCTTTGAGGGAAGCCAAGAATTATGCACACTCACCACTGAGCTCTCTAGCCTTGGTTTGAATCCCAACCCAGCTAGAAGTGTCCATCCATCCATTGGGACCATACTCTGTACAGAGCGTTGGTCCAACCTAAGCATTCTCCTTGGCTATTGGACACAATCCTGGACAGGTCGCCACTCCGACACAGGATACCAGCAAGCCGGCACTCATTTTGCCGACCTCGGAAGGATGACAGGCAGTGTCAACCCCACCTGGTATTAATTCAATAGCCGAGTGGGATTTGAACTCGGTATCCTCGGATCCTAACCATTAAGCCAACACCAGGCATACAAGTGTGTGTGCAGCCCTGATAATTGCCCTGATACTATGCAATTGTGTGTGTGTGTGTGTGTGTGTGTGTGTGTGTGTGTGTGTGTGTGTGTGTGTGTGTGTGTGTGTGTGTGTGTATGATCCATTGTAAGGACGTTAAACTGGAGGATTCATCTGCTAGAACTGGTCGTTGGTGGACGTTAAAGGTCCCATGGTGTCTTTCTTAAAGAGTAGGCATATTATCGCCATCACCCTGAACAAATGACAAATTCCTGCTTGTCTATTGTCGAACCTGGTCAGCCGCTTCCAGAAAAACTTGGGCCAGAACCGTTCCAACCAATCCCACAAGGTGGGAATAATTGCGAACGATGAAGAAGATGACTATGTGAATTGAAATGGTGTCTGTGTGATCTGACAGTAATGTGAGGAACCCCACCACTAATATGCAATGGTAAGGGAGTGATTTGTGGTGGGGAGTGGTGGTTGCTGTGATACTTTGTCTCCAAGAGTTCCCTGTAGTTTTCCCATTGAATACCCATTCTATGTTTCAAATTGGTTGCTTAAAGAATTCTGGATTTGAGTCTTTATCACCATCTTGTTGCCTCTAAATGACTCGTGCAAGCCTTACCTTGTTTTCCGTGCCTATAATCATGGGTATATTTTCACTCCGGACATCAGTGCCTTGTTTTTATTAAATAACTCCTGATGATAAATCTTTCAGAGAAATATAATGCCTCCAAAATACATAAGTGGAATTTTAGTTGTTTTAAAAAAATTATTATTATTATTGGGGCAGTGAAGGAATTTTCTTCACTTTGCTGAGCCCGAGATGAAAAATGAGTGTGAAAGAACCGGACTGGGGTGTTTTGTCGAGTATTTGGAAATTTACAAACTCTGCACAGCGTAATCACAGCCATGCAAGCATCTTGATGGGAATTGTTTTTCACTATGATGGAGTGATTATTATTATTTATATTATTTTGAAAAGTCGATGAGAGGATTTTAATTTTGCTCCCCTTGCGACAGAGCCAGATAACGCTGCTCGATGCTCCTGTGTTCAAAGCCATCCAGCCTGAGGTACGTGGGGTTCCCCACCTGTTTAATTACATCCACCTCCACCTTCATTGTCATAAAGCGAAAACGCAGTCATTGTGCTTTGTGACACGAATCGTTGCGTCGTACAATCACACGACCAATACTACACACACTCGTTCTGCAACTCCATGCGGTCATGGCCTTGTTTTTTGTCTGTTCAAATCCAATCCTTGCTCACAAATGGAGGGTTTTGCGAAGTGAAAATGTATTATAAAGGTTTACTGCAATGTAATGTTTTTTTATGACTGTGAAAGTGAATGATTTTGACTTTTTGTTTCATTCTGTCCCTGCTCATTCATTATTACCTCCGCCACCAAAGGTGAAGGAGGTTATATTTTCACTCATCTCTGTTTGTTTGTTTGGCTGTTCGTGTACAGGATATCTCAAAAAGTTGTATGCTAGAATTTTAAAATTGATTCTTCACCATTGATAGATCGGCCCAAAACGATAGATAGCACGATATCTCAAAAAGTTGGGCACGGATTTGGATGAAACTTGGTGGACACGTTGGGTGTATGACAAGTAAGAATTGATTCAATTTTGGTAAAGATCCAAATCCGGATCCGGATGCGAGAATTATTTAATTTCTAAAGTGATTCATCACCATTGAGAGAGAGGGCCACAAACAATATAGTATTGTATAGCATGATATTTTAAAAATCTATTGGGCCCGATATGTTCTCGTGGATAAGGTATGCGCTCTAGCAAGTGCCCTTTTCGTTCACACTGTGTTTTTTAGAGACATCTTGCAGCAGGTTGCAGCACATTTTAATAATACATGATGCTGTGTAAGCGTTAACTTCATGAGCTTTGTATTTTTATTTGTCGATCGTGTGTTTCATTCAGTTTGGGTGAATTTGGTAAAATGAGACGTTTGTAAAACAAGCATCGCCATTTTGTCATAGTTTTAATAGTTCATATTGTTTGAGTTTTCCTTCTTTCCACTTCTTGTGCTGTGTCTCATAGTATGGGGTAGGCCACCAGTAGAGCATGCAAGTTTGGCCTAAGTCTTTCACTAACTGGCTGGCCAGGCCTGACATTCGACTGGATCTGATGATGACAGGAATTGGAAATTTGGCCACGGTGCCGGTGATTAAAATTAAAATGGTACTATCGTTTTGACCTGCGACGAGCCAAATGTCATGGTTTCTTTTTGTTCCTACGTGGCCAACATTTTAACAGTCTTCTTCTAAAGATGGGATTGATTGAGTGACAAAAGACGTCAGCTGATTGCACAGACAGTGGGATTGGCCCAGTACCCAAGGCACAATTTGCAATACCTTTTTGAGCACTCCATCCACTCTCGGCTCATTTCTTTCCGAAACCTCTGAAGTGTCAAAATACACTGACCGGGAGGGAGTAGACTCGTCCACCATGCAGGCTAACAGTGATGCTGTCGCAATGCATAAGATGTATTGCCTGTGACGTGAGAGCGGGATAGAATAGATAAGTGTGCGAGTCTCACGTCTGATTTTATAGGAGACTTGGCACATCTGGTTTTGCGGACACTGCACTGAGAGTCCCTGCTGAATCCTCCTCAAATGGCATCTTATTTAATCAAATGGGTTATGCTTCGTACCACTCTGTGCTTGTTTTTGGACCTAGTTTGCATTGACGATGTTTTGCCTTTTTAAATGCCAATTTTTCTTTCATACTATTTTATTGTGCTGTGTATGAGCACATTCATAGTCCATTGCTTAACTTGAAGCTCGTCCCTCATGAACTAATATATAATCCATTTGCTTTCCTGGAGGCTTGTGTTTGTGATGTCACCTTGATGGTCCTACTTGTATCTCTGAATTTCTAATATTTTTCTCAACGGTAGGTGACAGGCATCTATTTATTACGTACTTAAATATGCAGGAATATTTTATACATGCCCTCGCTCACCCCATCCATCCCCATATATACTGCATACTTGCCCTTTCCCTCACAAGCACTCCATCCGCTCAAACCTTTCTCCCCACTGCCCCTACTCTCTTTTGCCCTCCTTACTGACTAATTTTCTTCCCTTCTCTTTTTTTTAATTTTTATATTTTTTTCTTCAGTTGTAATGTTCTCAATTTGGCACCCTCCTCTCCCTCGATGCATGTACACTAAATGGATGGCCGCTGTCCCCATAAGATGTGCATTCAACTAGTCAAGCTGTAGAAGAGTACCACAAAGCTGTTCCGAGTTTGTTTGTTTATTTCTGCATTGTCTTCATCATTATAAAGTTGACGATGCAAAGAAGGACTCTGAAAACATCATGTTTTTAGCTCTTCCTTTATGACCCACATGGATCGGGCCATTCCTTGCCTGTTCTCCTCATTCTCTGCTTGTCTTTCTTGTGCTATCTCTTTTGCATTTCCCCGTCATCGCTTCGTCCTTTTGGGTTTATTTCTGTTGGCAATGAATCTACCAAGGATTTGAATTGAACCTCGTACCTCTTCGCGAAGACCACACACATGAGGCACATGGTTTAATAATAATAATAAAAAAACATCATTATTATGGGTTTTTTTGAGAGGACGTAATGGCCCTGGGCAAACCTTTATTTCTCGGCAACCTGCTGCGCTTTTTCCCGGCATCTGTTTGGTGCAACGCTGCACGCAGCAACACAAGGCCAAGAGCTATGTGGATTTCCAAAAGCTTGAGGTAAGACCAAAGAAAAATACTCGATCAGACTGAAAAAACATACGATTTCCAGTAGTCTGGAAATAATAATAGCAGTTTTCACTGCTCAGAAAAATGAAAGCATTTGTTCCTCGCACATGCATTTAAATCGTTGCCCGTCTGGTATTTATCAAAGGTCTGAGTGGTGCAGGAATGTGAAAGGTATAATGAGAGGACTACTGCTAGGTTCGGTGTATAATGTGACTTTAGGAAGATGCACCAAATCAGAGCATGTACTCTTTCAGAGTGTCCTTTAATCTGCCTGTCCTATCCGTAATCATGTGGAAGTAATGGAGACCATTGTCGCTTTCACAAGGATCAGTCGTTAGGCCTGTTTGATCGCTTCCTAGACTCCACCAATAGAGTCAATGGGATGTGGAAGTTAAGTCAAAGTATATGATAAGTACGCCAAGTACTATTCCCATTTGAACCCCTTGGCTTGTGATGTGCGGAACCTGGGTTCAAATCCCATGATATAATGTGTTGGTCAAATGTCTACGAACCTCCTTATAATTCATGAATAGCTAACTCGTGTGTGCAGTCTGTGGCTGCAGGTTTGCAATCATTTTCTGGGGTCATGGCTGTGCCGCTGATATAGTGCCCTCTATTACCAGAACATTGGTACTCATTTCGCAGACCTCAGAAGGATAAATAGCCGACAGGGGCTCAAACTCAGGACCTGAAAATCCCAAGCCAGCCACCCTAACAACTCAACAAACACCAGGCTTAATTCATGAATGTAAAAATAACACGAATGTTTGCTAATGTCTTTGCCCTCCATGTGATCTATATACAAGCTCCACTACAACGTTGAGATCAATGTTAACATTTTGATTGCTTGAGGGATAATGGGATGTACATATGGGTGGCCTTGTTGAATAGGCTTGCCAAATGGCCATGATGCATTTATTGATCGGTCAAATGATCTTTTTGATGCCTTTATTACCACACAAAGTGAAAAGTGGGATGAAGCAATTGGTTCATTTGTCTGTCTGCCCACAAACATCAGTTTATGATCAAATCAGCATGATTCCCAAGCAGATGGCAGATGACCTTGAGCAAGAGCAGAGGAGCAGGTTTTTAGGACATGTGGGCTGATGCCGTCTGGACTGGTTGCAGAATCTTTGACAGCAAACTCTCCACCTTGTCAGGAGAAAAGGACACAAAGTCCAGGAATGGTTGGGTGAGTCTGGGTAAGGTGGGTACAGAAAGCGATGGGTTTGGGACACATGATTTAGAAGCAAACATGGAGTTTAGGCATTCAATCTTTTCACATGCAGTGTCAGCTGTGTCGCTATTTGAGGAAAGGGAGGGGATAGAACGGGAACATACACCAGAAGCACACTTAACAAGACACTACCAGGATTTTGAGAGTTCAGACTTGAGAGTAATATATATATATATATATATATATATATATATATATATATATATATATATATATATATATATATATATATATATATATATATATAACGCACACACGCATTCATACACTAGATGACCTGTGAACCCGTTGTGACACCGGTTGACAAGAAAAAAATACCCCCGAGCGGGAGTGCCGGTTATCTCTGCCAGAGGTCGAAAGTAACTCTGTGTCAGACTGGAATGGGGCAGTTCATAAAGTACGTACGCTCTACTTTCGGGTTTCAAAACCACCCACCCCCCTCTGTGTGCAGGCTAGTGACCACCCACCCACCCCCCTTGTACATCGCTAATCGCTTGCAAAGCCAGCAGTTCCTTATGAACCAATGTTTGTAAGCCATGACGATGCAGTCCCTAGTGGTGTAATTTACCTTTTTCTTTTAATATCACAGCACGTCATTTATGAAAATAATTGTACAAATTGACATTCAAGACGATGTTAATGTTATAAATGAAAGTAAGTCTGCATATAAACTTGTGTTGCATTGTTTTAGTTAAATCTAACAAAAGCTTCAAATGTAATATTTGTCTCAGAGTTCCGGTTCTTAAGTTAATACTTTTTTTTTTTGGATGTACTTTATGAACGGCCCATACGGGGAATCAGAGCGAAGTTTGAAGGGCTATAAAATCGGAACAAGAGCAAATTTCAAAAAAATGGCTCGCATTGTTCTAGATAATAATCCATAGTATCTGAATCACTAATTACATTTGATCTCTCTTGATAAATGAGGGAGGAGATACGATTTGAAATCGACTTTTCGCAACTTTGACAGCCTCGTGACGTTGACCTCAACCTTGGACGACCTTGAAAGTTATATTGTTGTGCCTGTCTCATCGCCCTCTATCCATTCCACTATTGGTTATTTGTCTCCACTCGGTTTGATTGTGGGCGGACAGACTTCGAGACTGTTATTATTAGGTCATCTCTACTGAGATGATAGAGATGACCGAAAGATAGCTCCAGCGAACGATACCGCTGAGGTTGTTTGCATTGATCAAATAATCGTGAAGAGTACTTGATTGAATCGGGAATTGATTTTTAAATATTTTTTTTCGTTGCCCGATTTGAACGAAACTTAAAACTGCACACTGCAGGAGAATGGTAAGGTGGCCCTAAAATTTTGCGCTGTCATGTACCGTTTTGGCTGTATTTCGGTAACATACATTATGAGAGTTTTAGTCATATACTAGACGACCCGTGAACCCGTTGGGTTCCCGTTGTAACAGCTGTTAACAAAAAAAAAATCATTTCAAAAGAAAAAGAAAAATATGATGGCTCCAGCGAACTATACCGCTGAAGTTGTTTGCATTGATCAAATTCTCCCGAAGACTACTTGACTCAATCAGGAATTGATTTTTTTTTTTTTTAATAATTCTTTTCGTTGCTTGATTTGAATGAAACTTGATATTGCGCGTCAGATGTGAAAAAAAAAACGGAGAAAAGAAAACCGAATAAATTATTGTGCGTAATCTTCTAAACACAATTTTATTTCTTAATGAACACTGAAGTATTAGATCAAAATGGCGATGTTTATTTTATGCTTAAAAATAAATCATTTTTGTGTATACTAAATGTTTGAGATTTTTCAATAAATCATTTTGAAGAAAAAAAAAAGATAGCTCCAGCGAACTATACCACTGAGGTTGTTTGCATTGATCAAATTCTCCCGAAGAGTACTTGACTGAATCTGGAATTGATTTTTTTAAAAAAATTTTCGTTGCCCGATTTTTAACGAAACTTGATACTGCACACCGCAGGAGAATGTTGAGTAAGGTGGCACTAAAATATTTGTTCTATCCTGTACCATTTTGGCTGTATTTCGGGAACATACATGCATACATGCATACATACATACATACATACATACATACAAGATGAGAGTTTTAGTAATATATATTACGCACACACACAGCTCGATCAGTCCATGAAGCCGTGTGACTGTCTATTAATTATGTACTGTTTAAACGTCAGTTGCACTTTGACTTCACACATGTACGTCTATTAATTATGTACTATTACAATGTACCTTTTGACCCTTTGGAATGTACTGTTAAGACCCGTTTGACCATTGAAGACCCTTAATATGCCATTGACCTAAAATACCCAGAGGATCAAAGACTCTTAGACCCATTTTACCTTTTAAGACCCTTTCAACACTTTAGACCCCTTTAGTTCCCTTCACCCTTTCGACCTATTATACCCTTTTGACCCCTCGAACATTTAGACTTTTACGCCGCTTAAGTCCCTTTTGATGCTTTTGACTTTCACACTATTTGGACCCCTACACCCTTCAGACAGATGAGACAGCTTTGAGCTTTAGACTACTTGGACCTTTTTATATTACAAATAAATATAATATCACCAATATTTCAAATAAATGTCGAAAAGAAATGTTTGTATTATAATTGGTGTAAACCATGACACCATAGCAAATTCGGTGATGTAAATCTCTAACGATGTGTGGAGAGGCTAACGTAGCGAGCTGATCCACGCTAGTGATGTTATAAAGAAGTGAATCTGATTGTTTATCATAGAATCAACACTGTACCTTGGCACAGCTTGGGCATGACCTGAAGGCACTTCTTTCCCATCAAATAAGGAAAAACCAACATCATGTCTTTATCAGAGTTCACCCGTAACCTTTGACTTCATATTTAAGCTTTGACATGCTTTGAAGGCACAAAGTTCACCTTTTAATGTACAATGATTAACTTTGATATTTTTTTGTTTTGAAAGTCTAGATAAGTGCTGCTTTATCATATTTGTTAATTTTTGCACATTGTTTAGTTATTGTATCAATATACAATGGTATCCACCTTTCTCCAGGCTATAACGAATGAAGTAAGCCTTGGCTGTTTAAATGTTTTTGGTGGGTTTCCTAGCTTGTTTCATTGCGGTCACTTGATAATGATAAACAGGATCCCTGAAAAATCACGGTTATTGAAAATGACTCCTCGTTCCCATTCTCCATGATAATTGCTCAAGGCTTGGGAACAGGCACTCGAGTTAAGTAGTAAGGAGAGTCGCTTTGCCAGCACACATGGATGTGAAGGGTGGAATTGGGCAGCCTTCCAATCTCGACTTTTGCATTCCTGAGCGTTTACTTCAAGAAAACCACACGGCTGATTTTGAGCCTTGTAAATTGTTAAATAAGACAGAAATGACTCTCTGGTTCTTTACAACAGGCCTGGTGCATTGGCATCTGGCACAAACTTGCTTTCGTGGCAGGAAACAGTAAATTGTTAAGGATTAATAAGCATGACAAATTAATTTTCTTTTTATTACTGTTTGTGCTGTTTCTTAGGCTACAGTGTGTTGTGCAGATAAACTATCTGCTCCTGCATCATAAAAAAGCACTTACTGTTTTGTATATTATTGTCTGTCCTTGATCATATAGAATGCTTACAAGAATGATTTAATCTGCAAGGGCCTAGCACAGCAATCCATTACCTTGGCTTTAAGATTGGCCGATGGGTAAAATTTAGAACATCAACTGAGATGGTCTTCCAGAGGGTTGGTTCATGCTGGTTGGTTGGATTAAGTCAAAGGGCTGCTGGTGGTACATGGTAAAAACCATGATTGTTACCAAATGTAACATACTGTCACGCACCTCAGCGGTAGTTTTAAACACACCAAAGGTGGAGCTCTTACAATGCAAGCTCGGATGATTGAACTGCCGAGCGGAAACTCGTTACCTTGAACTTTTATTAAATGGTTTAATTTGGACCTTGATTATACCATGGATGTGAAAAGGTGACACTGCCTTGATTATTTTGCAGTCTTGACAGGATGGTGCAGAGCTAACATGGAGGCAGTGATTTTCCGTGATCGTGCAAAACGGACGGAATTTATGGAATCGGTGACTTGAAACGGAAAACTGAACCTGATACGGGGAAAAAAACGTGGTGTCGTAAATTTTATTTTTAAAAAACAAGAAGTCAACATTAGTTCGAATTGCAAATAAACTATAGCTTGTTTTTTCTGATTTTGTGTTCGATTCTCCACATACTTTATTCCCAACGCATACTTGTGAAAAGTAGTAAAAAATATATAATACATACCAATTCAATGCCCATGGGATATCATCTATACCCGGAGCACGAGCACAGCCAATCCTCTACTCGCTTTTATCGCAGCTGCTTCGGACGAGCAAGCGTAATAAAAAAACGATATCCCTTGATTTGTTTATGTCAATGTACAAACTGCCACGTCTAAATACTTCCTTTTTAGGTGAGCGTGCATGGACATTGTAATCAAGATTGATTTAGTTTAAAATGCCACGTCCCATGGATCACATTTTACCCACCTGCCATTTATACTTTTATTTTCACCGATTGTGGGCCACTGCTGTTAGATTAACCACCTCCAAAAGCTGGACACTACTATCCTCAACTGCTTGAACTCTATTGCAGTGCTGTGACTCCGAATCTCTCCGAGTCTCTCAACTGTCACCACCCAGTCCCTTAAATCATCTCTCCCCATGTTCCATCCAAGGTTTGTTTTCAAAAGAACACACCAATCGGTGTCAGCTCAACCAATGGCTAGTTTCAACTAGCTATAGTGAGGGGACGTGCAAATGCATGTTCAAATATCCTAAGGATGACAGTCATTGCAGGTGTTGGGGAAAAGCAAAGAATAAATTGACAATGAATCTACAAAATAATATACCATCTGCTGGCTATATAACACTCACCCTGCAAGTCAAAATCATGTATTATTTACATCCTTAATGGAATTCTCTTAAATGGAATACAAAGCATCATTTACCGAACTTGTTTCCCCAACCCCTCACACTCTGTACCCACCGTACCCAGTCACACCCAACTGCTCCAAGACTGTCTTTTTCACCTGAGAAGGTAGAGAGATTTCTGGCAACTCTCGACTGGACGGGACAGCATCAGCTCGTGTCCTATAAACCTACTCTGCTGTTGTTGCACATCCTCTTTCTGCTCTTTTCACCATATTATTTGCCCTAGGTCATCTTCCATCTGCTTGTAAGTCAGCCAACATCACCACATTACATGAAGCAGGTGCAAAAATGGATCCCCTTAACTACAGACCTATTAACTTACTTCAAATCGTAAGCAATGTCATGAAATCCATAATTACAATAGACATAAAATCCTTCCTTTTCTCCAACTGCCTCTTCTTAGATCATCAATTTGGATTCAGACCTGGTCATTCTACCTTGGACATACTGATTGTACTCTCCCAACAATGAATGGAGGACCTCAAAGCCAGACAGAAGATCGGAGCCGATCAGGACCTTCTCTCTCTGTTAAATCCCTCAATGCCCCGAGGCAAGGTTCTGGGCCCTGTCCTATTCCTAATCTTCAATGATCTCTCTTGCTCTCTGGAAAATTGTCTTTATCTATTTGCTGATGACTCCACTCTCTGCCATGACATCCATCATCCTTAAGATAGGTGGGCTGCAGCCTCTTCCCTCTACAGACCTTGACAAAATCACAAGTTGGTGAAACACTTGGAATATGTCTTTCAAATCCTGACAAATCTCACATGCTCTCACTATCTCTCAAGGAAATAACTGTCTGGCAAACTCTCCCATCTACTATCTTAGCAATTCTCTTGAAGAAATTCAGTCACTCAAACTCTTGGGTCTCACTATCAGCCACGATATATCTTGGGATAACCACATTTCTAAGATGGCCTCCAAAGCCAAAGCCAGTCTCCGACTGGACATCCTCTGTCATGCAAAGTCATTCGTTGGCACACCTGAACTCTTGTCCACCTACAAGGTCTTCATCCACAGCTTAATGGAGCGCTGGTGCCCCTGCTTCACACCATGTTCTATTTGATGCAGTGGAAACCAAGGCCTTCAAGGTCATTGGAACTTCCCATGATGAAGCAGAGTCTATGGCCCTATGCCTTTACCATTGCAGACATGTCGATGGTCTTTCTGTATTCTACCACCTTCTTTCTGGTCTTGCACCTTCTGTTCTTTCCTTGATTTATCTCACCAGCACCCATTCACTCCTCTTTTTCTTTTTTTTCTTCTTTTTTTTTTCCTCGTGGTGGAACCAACTTCCACATTCTCTTCAACCTCTTTCTTCCCTACAGGTGTTCAAGTCAGTTGTTCACCACCATCTCAGATCCTCCCCCATCCAAAACCATGAGCTGTTCTACCCCAGTTACCCCCTCCCCCCCCCGAAGCTCACCTCTATCCAAATTTTCAGTTTTTCATTCTTGAGAGTTTTCCTCTGTATTCATTGTGTCCGCCCCATGTGTCCTCCCATACCCCTCATTCCTCCCCACACCTACTAGACATGACAGAAGTAAATGGACACCATGATTTTGAAAGTATTTATTTATTGAACATTTAAAGTACATTTGATCCATTTTAATACACACACTAGTATTTGGTAGAAGAGCCATTTGCAGATTTCAATGCTTTTACTCTTTCGGGAATAGAACTAACGAGTTCTGAAATTTTATCTTGTGGGATTTCTGCACAGGCTTCACGCAAACGGGTTGGGAATTCTGCCTGTGATGTTGATTTCCTGGACTTTTTCCACACAGCTCGATCCAATATGGCCCATCGGTGTTCAATGGGATTCATCTCAAGAGACTGACTTGGCCATGGAAGTCGCTTGATCCCATTTCTGTCCTGCCATTCTTTGTGTTTTTTGCAGTGTGCATGGAGCTCCATCTTCCATGAACAGAGTGTTGTTTTTGACCATCTGACCAGTGGAGAAGACAGGGAGACATCCATCCTCAAGGATAGAAATGTGTCATAGTGTTGATGTTGCCAACACACTCCACTAGCTCTGACCGACCAGCGCTCCAGATTGCTCTCCATACCATCACTGAAAAACCACCGTGTTTGACAGTTTGCTGCAATCGATTCAAAGATAACTCTTGACTGGGAAGTCTCCAGACCCATATGCGTCCACTATCAGAAAATTGAGCAAATTGGGACTCATCTGAACAAATAGTTTGCCAAAACTCCAAGGGTCTGTTGGCAATCTCATCAGCCCACTTCTTTCTCCTTTGAATGTTGCCTGGTCTAAGAAGAAGTTTTCTCTGAGCTGCTCTCCCATTGTATCCCAGTTGATGAAGGTCCCGCATGGCAGTTCTTGAGCTAACTTGGACCTCCTCTGCAACATCTGCTGCCTTGCAATGGGGAGTTTTCTCAATGGACCGCTTGACAGCTCGAAGACACCTTTCTGAAGGCCCAGATCGACCAGAACGGGAAGCTGTGGATCCCTTGCCTTCACTGGTGTATTGCTCAATCACTCGATTGACCATAGAAAGCGGAATGCCAAGGTTCTGAGCTATCTGACGCTTGGCTGACTCCACCTTCCAAATGGCCAACAATTCGTCGTCTTTGAAAATCTGAGTTTGTGTGCTCCCTGGGTTTGAGGCATAGGTAATTGTCATCCAAGACCCAGAAACTCTTTTCTGCAAATAAATAGTCGAATGTTAGTACAAATAACTGAGTAAAACTGCATTGTACAGATGAAATGAAATGAAATTTAAAGTGTCTATTTACTTCTGTCATGTCTGTATTGTTTGTCCAAGTCTCTCTAATTTGTCCTGAACTCTGCTGTCGGTGTGTCTCCACCAACCCCCCCCCCCCTTCTCTTTCTCCTCTTCATTTTTTTTTTGTTGCATCCTGATCTGTCCTGTGTTCTAGCTCTTCCATCAGCCTTGACTTTGTATCGAAAAACAAAAAAGAAACACCATTTTTCACAACACATTCCTTAATGTAAGATGTTGTCACGGTGAGGTAGTACCAAAGCTGATGAAACAGCTCGCTTTTGGCTTTGCCAGTAGTATATATGTGTATATATATATATGTGTATGTATGTGTATATATATATATATATATATATATATATATATATATATATATATATATATAATCACTTTTACCTCTATCCTAAAATTCCTTTCACATTGGATGCATGAAGCAATGTAAAAAAGAGGAGGCTGCAGTTGAATGCTTATGTGTGTTTTGATGACAGGAGCTCTCCAGCTGTGGCTGGAACCGGAAGGAGAAGCGCATTCTCGCACCAAATGTTGTTGCTTTCACTCGACACTTCAACCACGTAAGAATACGAGCTCACTGCCTCCTTACAACCACCTAACCGCTCACAATTCAGCTGAGGGAGTCTGAACAAAGGGTTCAAGGTAGAGGGATGGGATTATCATCTCCGCCACCAAAAGTGATGGAGGTTATTTTTTTTTAATGTCTTTGTCTGTCTGTGAGCAGGATATCTCAAAAAGTTATGGATGAATTTGGATGAAATTTGGTGCAAAGGTTGAGTGTGTGGCAAGGACTAATTAATTAGATTTTGGTGAAAGTCCAGATACTATACTTTTAAAAGTGATTCTTCACCATTGAGAGGGAGAGCCAAAAACGATGTTTTGCAGAATATTTCAAAAAAAAATTTGGAGAGATTTCTGACAAAGCTTTGTGGATGAGTTGGGTCGGTGATGAGAACAAGCCAATTAGATTTTGTTGTGTGACAAGGATGAAAGGCCGATCTGCATCCGGACCAATTGGTGGGATTCAAAATGTAAACTGTTTCGGAAGTATGCATTTTACTAGTGCTGTTCTAGTTGGGTAATAAATTGTGGCAGGAGATCCTGTAGAAACAATGGGCTTCAAGCATGTAGTGCACCATCACCTCATGTCATCCCCCCTGCTGACCCATGATCTTTATTATCTTCATTAAACCTTCCAAACCCAACAATTTTACCTTGTTTTCAGTCTCTCTCTCTCTCTCTCTCTCCTTTCTCTCTTTCTCTCTTTCTCTCTTTCTCTCTTTCTCTCTTTCTCTCTTTCTCTCTTTCTCTCTTTCTCTCTTTCTCTCTTTCTCTCTTTCTCTCTTTCTCTCTTTCTCTCTTTCTCTCTTTCTCTCTTTCTCTCTTTCTCTCTTTCTCTCTTTCCCTCTTTCCCTCTTTCCCTCTTTCTCTCTTTCCCTCTTTCCCTCTTTCTCTCTTTCCCTCTTTCCCTCTTTCTCTCTTTCCCTCTTTCCCTCTTTCTCTCTTTCCCTCTTTCCCTCTTTCTCTCTTTCCCTCTTTCCCTCTTTCTCTCTTTCTCTCTTTCTCTCTTTCTCTCTTTCTCTCTTTCTCTCTTTCTCTCTTTCTCTCTTTCTCTCTTTCTCTCTTTCTCTCTTTCTCTCTTTCTCTCTTTCTCTCTTTCTCTCTTTCTCTCTTTCTCTCTTTCTCTCTTTCTCTGTTTCTCTCTTTCTCTCTTTCTCTCTTTCTCTCTTTCTCTCTTTCTCCCTTTCTCTCTTTTTCTCTTTCTCTCTTTCTCTCTTTCTCTCTTTCTCTCTTTCTCTCTCTTTTTTTTTTTTTTTTTTTTTTTTTTTCCTGTTTCCTTTTTTTTTTTTTTTCTTTCAGTCCTGTTATTTTATTCCCTTGACAGTTGTGCCCAATTATTGCTCCACTGTCAATATAACCTTGTTCTGCAATGAGCCTTGCTCTTGTCGCACCAAAAAGGGAAAGAAGAGAAAATCCAGACATACTTGTAAGAAATTGGATGCTTGGGTTGGACATGAAGCAAGGTATCGCTGCAAATATGATGAGTAAAATGGGAAGAGGTTAGATGTGGAAAGCAGAGATAGATAGCATGGAAAACGAGGGATATGTTAAAAACATTACAATTCTTTTTTAAAATAACAAGATTGACATTTTCCCAAGCAATGAGTGCAGCGCCAGCAATCTCGGGCCTCGTCATGAATCTTGCCTGGAAGCACTGATGTGTTTGTGATGAATATGACATTCCAGTGTCTAGATAGTGATGAGAAAAAACATTAAGGTGAAACTGGGGTGCACTGGGATATTCCCTCAAGCAGTTGTTCTTGGCCAACACATTGGCACTTGATCTCATTGGCAGAGAATAGCTTCTTGAGGCCATGTCCCAATACACCCCTTGTTTACCCTAAATGCTGAAATGGCTTGCATATGGACTGGTGTACATGGCTCCATTTGAATCTTTGGTTGTTCCAGAGTTATACACAGAGCAACTTTCACGTACAACTCCTCCCTCCCAAGGTTACATTTTGGGTGGTGCGTGCTATCTTAGAGGCACAGACCTTGAAAATCAGGGCCGAGATTTTGAGTCACTTCATCAAGGTTGCCAAGGTAAGTCTGCTTAAAAAGTGATTTTGGTCTCTGAAACAAAGTTGGCTTATTAAGGTGATAATTGGTTCTCAAGTAGGCCTATATTTGCGGCGACAGCAAGGTCATTCATGTCGTACCTGGAGTTCCACGCTTGAAAAGATTGGGTGCTGCTGAAGCATTTCCTGGGCAAAGATTATGCCGGGTGTTTTGCTGTTATTTTCCCAGCAGTCAGTCAGGGTAGGAATTAGTAATTTGTTCATGGTGCCAGCGATAACTCGCTTCCTCTTTGTGAAAGACACCATGGGATCTTTCATGTCCACTAACGACCAATGCCTGAAGACGAGTTGACCTGCTTAACATCCATCCGATGGACGGCACACACATTTCTGCCTTGCTCTGCATTCTAAACACCAGGGAGAGAATTTATAACTGTGTTGGGATGTGAACCCAGGCGAGGCAACTCAGAGGGGAGTTTGCATACCTCTCGTCTAGGCTATCCTGCCTGAGGACCCACCTACTCTGAAAAGAAAGAAAGAAAGAATGAAAAAAAATGTTGAATATACTTCTTGCCCTTCTCGTCCACATGTTACCTTGCCATGTAAATGCAAACATTGCCTTAATTAATCTAACATTCGGTATACTTGCCCTGCACAGGATTTTCTCGTGTCAGAAAGGCTTTCCCCCAACATGTAACGGATCGAATATCTCATTCATGTTTATTGTCAAATTAATAAAAACCTGTTCTTCAATATGTAACATCCTTTATTTATCATTATTTTACCCCATTTTGTTTAACTGTTTGTGACATTGCCAGGCAGTTTTATATTTCCTTGATGACAGTTCCTAAAAAGCACCCACAACATCCCCTTTTCAATCTGTCTCTTTATCCCTACACCCTCAAAAGGTTTGGTAGGTTTGAGCATTTTGTCCACTGGGTCTCACCAGTCCTAAGATGTAAGCGTAATCTCCTGTGACCATGTTCTGCTAATGTCGATGCCCTAGACATGCATTTTAATTCCCGAGGATGATTTGTATCGTATGTGACAATGCAATAGCCCCCAAAGGAACCATAGAATAATTTTATTCTTAGATGTGAATAAAATAGTTACAAAGGTATTTGAGATAAATGTGATTCCTGCTAATGAGAAGGGGATGCGAGACTATTGCAATGCTCTTGTATGTCTGTCTGTCTGTCTGTCTGTGTGTGTGTGTGTCCGTGTCTATATATTTCCGCTTTAAAAATGGGTTTTTTTGCAACCGCTTGTCCGATCGATACAAAACTTTAAACATAGGAGGGACTCCCCATGGAGAGTATTTTATTGCTAACTGTGACATGATAGGTCACATGGTGTGGCAGCCAGATTTGATTAAAGGAAAAAAAAATTGGACATTATTTTCTCTGAAACCTCACAACTAAAAATATTGAAACTTGGCATATGTCATCAACTCCTGATGGGTTATATTGGGTGATAACGATGATGTTATTGGAGAAGTGGCATTCCAGTCATAATTGGTTAAATTGAAGTTCTTATTCGAAAAAATCTGAAACTTCATATATCTGCTATATGACCCGATGTGAGTGGAGAATTAAATTTTTGACGTTCATAACCCATGCCAATAAATTATGTATTTATTATTGTAGCGTTATTGTAGTATTATTTATTACACAAAAGGGTGCATGTATGATGCAGCTATATGGGCCATAATAGTAGCATGTTCAGTTAGCAATTGTATTTTGTATTTTTGTTCAGAATGAACTCATGAGGCAAGACTATGCACCCTCAAAGTGCTGTTCTAATTTACAGATTGTTTTTTTGTGGGTGATTTTTGTCCTTGTCACTGAAACTGAGAATGCAATTTGTTCTCCATTCTTTGCTCAAATACCAAAAGATTGTTCGGTTATGAAATGTCTTTCCGGTATGATAAAAGTGTTAGTTTTGATAAGGAGATACAGTATTAACGTAGGAAATTTGCACGAGCGTCAGGTTAAATTTTATTTATTTATTTATTTAGTTTTAGTTTTATTTCTGTTTGTTTTTTTTTTTGTTCCCCCCCCCCCTTTTAAAACGACCTTTCCAGCAGTGGGATTAGGGAAACTCGCCAAACGCTGGGAAAAATTTATGAGACTGAGGAAGTTATCGGCCTAATCACACATGTAGAGATATACACATAAGCCGCACCTAAACACACGCACATACATATTGTACATGGTATATTATGAAGTTGTCCAAAATAATTGGTGTGTCACTGTTTTACTAATTCTTCAAATAATTATATACATGCAGTCTATACACTGTCGATTGTGTCATTATGATGAAAGTGGCACCTGCATTTACCTGTTTCCTGTTTTCACTGAACAGAAACTGCATGAGCTCAATAACCTCCACGCCTTGGTTGCTGTTATCTCCGGGCTTCTCAGCGCACCCATCTTCCGGCTCTTCAAGACCTGGGCGGTAAGTCGACACATTTTACCTAAAAAAGATATATATATATATATATATATTGTTGTGGTTACCAGATTCGCAAACCACCATTCAGGTCCCTTAGGTGAGGTATCTCGGTAAGTGCATGTGTAGTTAGGCCCAAACCCGTTGTCTAGTGGGAATACATGTCATTTATACGTGCTGCGACTCTTCAGGATAGCCGTTTTTCTTTTACTATCTTTATTTTGGACCAATCGCCACCATCACAACCACAACAACAACCACCAACCACAACGCCGCTTCACCACAACCGCCATGACCTTTACCGTCGCAACTCGCCACCATCGCATCACCGTCATCTCGCGCCACTCATGGGCACCGATGCTGGACTCGTGTAGGGCGCACGTTGAACAGCGTGTACAAAATCACGGATTTTCTGCTTCAAGGACGGATCCAAAACGACACACGCCCACTTTTTGCCGTCCAATCGGTGAGCGAGGGGCGAATTGGCCCCGCCCCCAGGGCGATCGATATATGCAAATTTGTGGATCAAAAAGCCTTCACGCCCACTTTTTCTCGGGCCAATGGGGAGCGAGTTGAAAGGTCAAAGGGAGGGGGTCAAAGGCGAAGTTACGGGGGGATAAAAGGACGGTGTTCGTCAGTCAAAGGAGTCGTAAAAGTCGGAACGAGAGAGTCAGTAAGGAGCGGAGAGTCAGCAGAACGGGAACGAGTCAGAGTCAGCAGAACGGGGTCGGAGAGTCAAGAAGAGGAGAGTCGGAAGCAGAGGGTCAAGACTTCGCGGGCGGTGGAGCTGCTCGTCGTGTGCGTTGGAGTCGGAACGGAGGGGACGGAGCTGTGGAAAGGCGGCGACACCAGACGAGGGGGTGCTCGCGTCGTGCAGGAAGCTGCACCCGAGGGAGGCCGACAGCGCGACCTGGCCGAGGTGGAGACGCTCGTCGCACATAATAAAGATCCTCTATACCCCGAGCATCAGCAACCCCCCTCCTGTTTCCCCCCCCCGCGCTGAGATAGTGCGACCAAGGGGGCCCCGTTCCCACCCCCTGCCAGGCACTGTCCACGAGGCCCGCGGGTTGCGGGGCCATCGCCGCTCCGCGGCTCATCACCAGACGGGTAGGCCCGACACGGTCTCGGTCCCAGGCCTACCTCATTCTTGAGGGTATTTCTTTTCCTTGGTTTTGGGTATGTGTTGTCGGCGCCGTCTGTGAAGTAGAATTGTATAAGTGTTGCCGTGTGCTCGGTAGTCGGTATTAGCTCTGCACTGTGTTTTCACTTTTATGTTTGCTTTTTGTGTAAATGGAATTGTGTTTTCTTTTTTTTGTGTGCATTTGGTGGAATTGTATTTGTGTGCTTTCCGTTCGTCGCGAATAAATGTGCTTTATTGTTGAACTGTTCTCCCGCTTCGCTTCGTCTTTTCCCTCCATTGAATCCCCATCTTGCTTCACGTAAAGGGTTGGTAGTGGGCTGAATACGCCCGATAATTAATCGAACCGTCGAGGTCGACGATAACACCGCTCGGTTATTCTGATAGTACGGAACGGGTCGCTAAAGTGGCCCGTGTCCGAAGTCGACCTGCGGCGAGGTGCGATCGCCCGGTCTACCCTCCGCGTGGGTACTTAGGTAGTTCGAATTTGGCGAGCAACCCTATCCCACGCGGGGGCTGATTGGCTCGATCGCGGTGAGACCGAAAGGTCCACCCGTGACTGGTTCCCGGCGTTAGTCCGAGAGGGTCACGACTGGATTGTCCGTCCGGTGGGCGACGTGCCGCGATTCGAGTTACGTGGCCGTCAGCACGCCGGCGGGCGCGAAAACCGCAACACTGGTGTCAGGAGTGGGATTCGAACCCACGCCTCCAAGAGAGACTGCGATCGGAGAACAGGAAAACGGGCTGTCCTGTCTCCGGATAAATTCACGGGAATCGGTCCAGGGGTGAGAGAAGCGACCCCCGATTCCCTCCAAATTACGAGCGAACAAATTAACCCTTCACGAGAAGCAAGATGGCGTCTCAAGGCGAGCGGGAGCCGGGGGTATTAGAAATGTATATGTGTAATAATGTAGAGTCCATGGTCCAGGATGGAATCCCGAGCAGGAAATGTTGATTGTGCAGGAACACGGACTCGCCCAACTGAACCCAGGGCCCGAGGTGGGCGGCAGCGGCCGCGGTGTATGACACCTCCCCCCCCTCTCCACCAAAACCCTTCCCCAACCCTTGCCGAAACGGCTCAGCTGAGTGCATCCAACATGGCCCAGCTATAAAGCCATGCTGGCGGCAATGAACGAAAAGATGAATGCGAAAATGATCGAACAAATGGATGCAAACACAAATGAAATGAAAAACGAAATGAATGAAGTGAAAACGACGATGGATGCGAATACACAACAAATAAACGAAAAGATGGATACAAAAATGAACGGAATGGAAACAAACATGAAGGAGGAAATGAAAAAGCTGCGGGGTGAGACGCAGAACATGGGCCGAAGCCTGCAGGCGGGCATGAAGGCCGTGACCGGGGAGATAAAAATGGCGACTCCACGTGTGGGAGCAAACGAGCTGGGTGGGGGTGCAACGGCTGACAGGCCCGCGGTGGAGGCGGGTGAAAAAATAATTCGTGGAACGTGTTGGGCGAGGGTCGTGACGATGACCGAAAGGGAAAAATTAAATGGGGAGACCAAAACGTGTGAGACGAGACACGAGGTGACGACAGGAAATAATAATAGTTGAGACAAGGGAGGTAAAGGGTGAAGAGTTGGCAGTGACGGTAGCCGGGAAGGGAACGATAGAGGAGAGACTACACGGTGAGGACGGGGTAAGTGACGCACACACACACACAGAGGTAGTGGAGGATAATGGGGGTGAGCTCGCGGAGCGTGCAGGGACCCGGTGTGAGCAGCTGGATGGCCTCCTCCAGGAACGAGGGGAGGGAGTATGCCCCCTTGAGGTGAGTCACGACCAGGTGAGTTCGGTCGTGCTTTGCGAGGTTGAGGGGACGAGTGCTGTGGACAGGTGCTTGGAGAGCTTGGGGGGTATAGAGGCCCCGGAGACCCTTGTGGGGACACGAATCCCCAGTGTGGTTGTCCCTGTGTGTGTGGTGCAAGGCGTGAGTGCGTCCCCGTGTGTGGAAGCGACCCCGTGTGTGAGTGGTGTGGTGGCGATGGTGCCGGAGTACGTGCTTCCCAGCACGCCGTGTGTGGATGAGGCACGGTGTGTGAGTGAGGCACCGCGGGTTAGTGCCCCCGCGTGTGTGGGTGAGGCACCGTGTGTGGATGAGGAACAGCGGTTGAGTGCCCCCGCGTGTATGAGTGAGGCACGGTGTGTGGATGAGGTACCGCGGGTGAGTGCCCCCGCGTGTGTGGATGAGGCACGGTGTGAGAGTAGTGAGGCACGCGTGAGTGAACGGCCGTGTGCAAGGTCGCTGTGTGCCAGGGAGACCGTGTGTGTGAGAGAGCGGTATGAGAGGGAGATGTCGGTCGGCATGCGGGAGCACGCAGCCGCGTCTCCCCGTGTGAATGTGATGGAGTGGACTGTGTGCGTCGTGACACGCAGGTATGCGTGTGTGGAATGGCGACGGAGACGGCGACAGAGGAGAGAAAGCCGAGTAGCGGCTGTCGTTGTTTCGAGGACCGTGCCGGGTTCACCCAGCAGTGAGCACGCGGTTCGTGCTGTGCAACGCACGAGACCGCCACGTGCTCGCTTGCGAGAGTGAAGTCCCGGTCCGGAAACGCACGCGGTGGATTTGCCGATCCCGCGGACGGACAAAGTTTAGGCAGGTAAATGGATTTGGACCGGACGGGTTCTCCACGCGATCGTGTGTGTTAAGCTCCAACGGGCAAAGCACATGTGTTCGCGTGGGGGACCCCTCGAGACGTGGGGCTTGTGTTTTTTTTTATGCGCACGGTGACGTCATGGCTGCACGTGTGGTTGGAATCCGGCAGGAGGGGCATCTCTGCCGGATGGTAGCGTCCAAGGAGGGACGAGGAACACGTGCAGCTGCATGACGTCACGGGCAGGTGCAAAGTGCGCGAGCTCTGAGTTGCCGCGCTGGCGCTGCGCATGTAGAAAAAAAAAAAAAGAACAAGCCTCACTTTCGGGTGCAAAGGATTCCTGGGCAAGGGGTAAAAGACCCCCTTGACCCGGGGCACAGGATGGAAACTAGTTAGGGGGAAGGGTTAGCTTAGCTAGACCGACTTCATGGGGCAGGGGTAAGTCCTCATGGAGTCCGTGGAATGGATTAGTTAGAGGGATTGTAGCCAGATTTAGGTGGGGAAATTGATTAAAGAGATTAGGAGACAGAGACAGACTTTGGATGTGTAGCGGGGACGTAGCTTAGCTACGTAGGTTAAAAGGAACGTGCTATAGTTTAAGGGACGACGTGGGAGCACGAGTTAGTTAGGGGATGTAGTTAGAAGGATGGCAGAGTTCAGTGGTGAGTGTGTGGAAGAGTTGGTGAGTGAAGTGGAAGCATGTGCTTGGTGAGTCGTGAGGTGGAGACATGAGTGAGTGAGGCCAGCGGGTCTGTGTGTGTGGAGCGAATAGGGAATGCATGGTGCGATGAGTGATTGGGGGGAGGAGTGACTCCCGCCCAAGGGACCCCGGGGTCAGTGTAGAGTGAGTTAGCTGGGTTAGTCAAATTGAAAAATGGAGGTCGTTTTGTTGTTGGTGGGAAAGTAGGCTCGAGACCCATTTGGAGGGGTGCAGGAGCCCTGTTGACGGGCTTGGGAGCGTGGCTGTGAAAGGTGAGTATCGCTGAGTGGGTACCCCGGGCACCAGGCTAGTCAGCCGCGGTAGGCCAAGGGTCCATGGGGGGCCGGGATAGAGTAGTGGGCACGGGTGCGCCTGCTTGGTGCGGGGGCCCGGGGCGCCATTAGCCGCGTGGGCAGTGTTGTGGGCACGGGTGACCCTCGGAAAGGGCCCGGGAGGCCGGCCTGCCACGTGTGCGTTTCAGGAGGTGCCATGGGGGGCACTCCCCGTGTTAGGGAGCTGGTAGGCTCGGAGGCAGTGTAGTGCCCGGGGGTGCCATAGCGGGAGATTCGGCAGAGGGTCGTGCCTGCCAAAGGGAGCCACGTGTCCCAGCCAGGAGACCGTGTGAGGGCACGGAGAGAAAATTGGGGGGCGAGGCCCGAAATTGTAAGGACACCAACACAGGCGACGGGAATCTGGGTTGTTAGAACCAATAGTTTAAGCGAGAGGCGCTTGTTGAAAGCCCCGGGGTAGTTTAACAGTTAAATGGTTAGGATAGATTAGGTGATGTACCCCTCCGCACCATCCATCCCCTCGCTCTCGTTGTGGGCCGCTGGACCCACTTTGGGTTAGATCGCCGAACTCTGGGGAGGCCATTCTGAGGCTTCGTTGGGCCTCGGCACAGGACGTTAGCTCTCCCTTATTCCCCTCCGGGAAGGGAACGTAGGGGTTGGGAGTAGGCTAGGTGACAGAATAGGTTAGCCGAACAAGGACGATAAAGGGGGTTAGGGGACGATTTATAGTGGGGAAGTAAAAATAAAAACAACAGAAAAAAAATAAGTTGGGGCTAAATTGGGGTTTGACAAATTAAGGGAGTGGGTATGTACAGTGACAGGCAAAGGCGATAGGCGGGAGGGAGACAGGTAGGTAGGTCCGAGCCCGCCTTCCAAGTGGCCAGCACCACCGCACTCCCTCCACCAACCTCCACTGAACGGCAAAAGCTGGCCAACTTCATCGGCTGGCCGTGTTTTGTCTTCAAGGCGGAGGCCGGCCAACTTCATCGGCAGCTGTTGTTTTGCTGCAAGGCCTGTGCCATCGGCTGGCCGTGTTTTGCTTCAAGGCCTGTGCCGGCCACTTCATCTGCAGCTGTGGTACTTCAAGGCCTGTGCCGGCCAGTTCACCTGCCGGCTGTGTTTGCCTGCAGCGGCCTTCTTCTGCGGGCTGTGTTTGCCTGCTCACCTTTGCCATGCCATGCCCACTGCCCACGTTCACCAGCCCCGTTCAATTTTTGCTTTGCCCCCCCTGTTCATTTCCATGTGCGCCAGGATCCGCAAGGCAACAGTTTGCAAGCTGCAAGAACTGCCCTGTTGGCAGCTACAACACGGGCCTGCAGTGGCGGCCCGTGCACCGTGTTTGCGTTCATGCATCCATTCGTTGTGCTCATTGCGTGTGCCACTTGAGCTGGCACGGAGACTGCGTTGTGCAGCCCAAGCACCGTTGTGGTTCACTGAGTTCAGTTCAAAAGGGAAGGCCTTGGACTGCGTGTGAGCAGCCAGCCACGTTCCCTGTCACCTGCATTGTTTGAGCCAGAGACTGCATGTGGGCAGCCTGGCTCCCTGCTAACTGCTTTCTTTTTGCAGAGTTCGATGATCCTGGGCCATGGTTTAGTGTAAAATTTGTAAGTTAAGGTTAAGATGTACTGTACATATGAGTGCGCCCCCGGCATGTATGTCTTAGCGCCGGCAATTTTATTTAAGTCGTCCGTGTGAGTGAGTTTGTTTAGATAGTTACGCAGCCCTTAGGTTATTTATTTTGGGGACACGAATATCATGAATGTCGCACTCAGGGATCCGTAGGTAAAGTGTACTAGGGGAAAACTACACATGATGGCACACGAAAATTTGACGACTCGGGACGAGTCTGTAAAAAGGGAAGGGGTTAGTGTTGTGGTTACCAGATTCGCAAACCACCATTCAGGTCCCTTAGGTGAGGTATCTCGGTAAGTGCATGTGTAGTTAGGCCCAAACCCGTTGTCTAGTGGGAATACATGTCATTTATACGTGCTGCGACTCTTCAGGATAGCCGTTTTTCTTTTACTATCTTTATTTTGGACCAATCGCCACCATCACAACCACAACAACAACCACCAACCACAACGCCGCTTCACCACAACCGCCATGACCTTTACCGTCGCAACCGCCACCATCGCATCACCGTCATCTCGCGCCACTCATGGGCACCGATGCTGGACTCGTGTAGGGCGCACGTTGAACAGCGTGTACAAAATCACGGATTTTCTGCTTCAAGGACGGATCCAAAACGACACACGCCCACTTTTTGCCGTCCAATCGGTGAGCGAGGGGCGAATTGGCCCCGCCCCCAGGGCGATCGATATATGCAAATTTGCGGATCAACAAGCCTTCACGCCCACTTTCTCCCGGGCCAATGGGGAGCGAGTTGCAAGGTCAAAGGGAGGGGGTCAAAGGCGAAGTTACGGGGGGATAAAAGGACGGTGTTCGTCAGTCAAAGGAGTCGTAAAAGTCGGAACGAGAGAGTCAGTAAGGAGCGGAGAGTCAGCAGAACGGGAACGAGTCAGAGTCAGCAGAACGGGGTCGGAGAGTCAAGAAGAGGAGAGTCGGAAGCAGAGGGTCAAGACTTCGCGGGCGGTGGAGCTGCTCGTCGTGTGCGTTGGAGTCGGAACGGAGGGGACGGAGCTGTGGAAAGGCGGCGACACCAGACGAGGGGGTGCTCGCGTCGTGCAGGAAGCTGCACCCGAGGGAGGCCGACAGCGCGACCTGGCCGAGGTGGAGACGCTCGTCGCACATAATAAAGATCCTCTATACCCCGAGCATCAGCAACCCCCTCCTGTTTCCCCCCGCGCTGAGATAGTGCGACCAAGGGGGCCCCGTTCCCACCCCCTGCCAGGCACTGTCCACGAGGCCCGCCGGGTGCGGGGCCATCGCCGCTCCGCGTCTCATCACCACGCGGGTAGGCCCGACCCGGTCTCGGCCCCAGGCCTACCTCATTCTTGAGGGTATTTCTTTTCCTTGGTTTTGGGTATGTGTTGTCGGCGCCGTCTGTGAAGTAGAATTGTATAAGTGTTGCCGTGTGCTCGGTAGTCGGTATTAGCTCTGCACTGTGTTTTCACTTTTATGTTTGCTTTTTGTGTAAATGGAATTGTGTTTTCTTTTTTTTGTGTGCATTTGGTGGAATTGTATTTGTGTGCTTTCCGTTCGTCGCGAATAAATGTGCTTTATTGTTGAACTGTTCTCCCGCTTCGCTTCGTCTTTTCCTCCATTGAATCCCCATCTTGCTTCACGTAAAGGGTTGGTAGTGGGCTGAGTACGCCCGATAATTAATCGAACCGTCGAGGTCGACGATAACACCGCTCGGTTATTCTGATAGTACGGAACGGGTCGCTTAAGTGGCCCGTGTCCGAAGTCGACCTGCGGCGAGGTGCGATCGCCCGGTCTACCCTCCGCGTGGGTACTTAGGTAGTTCGAATTTGGCGAGCAACCCTATCCCACGCGGGGGCTGATTGGCTCGATCGCGGTGAGACCGAAAGGTCCACCCGTGACTGGTTCCCGGCGTTAGTCCGAGAGGGTCACGACTGGATTGTCCGTCCGGTGGGCGACGTGCCGCGATTCGAGTTACGTGGCCGTCGCACGCCGGCGGGCGCGAAGACCGCAACAATATATATATATATATAGTTGAAAGTGTGTCTATGTGTGTGTTTGTCTGTGACCTATGCACGCGAAAAGTACTGGACTGATCCTCACCAAACTTCACATGCTGACAGAACATGTACCCAGGAGTGTCCCGATGTAAAAGAATTGTACTTCCGACTTGCGGTTTCCGAATTATGACGTCATCACCTGATTTCGTAACGTTAATTTTTCAAGTTCAGCCGATTGACATGGGGCCAACGCCATTTGCAATAGAATGAAAAAATAATGCTACAGTCAATTGAAGACAATGACTTCCCGGTTTCAGAATTATGACGTCATCACCTGATTGCGTAACGTTAATTTTTCAACTTCAGCCGATTGACATGGGACCAACGGAATTTGCTAGAGAATGAGAATTAATTAAGTCGCAAATGATGACATGAAACCAGCCTCACATTGTTGAGGCATTATGGTTTTTTTTATCTGATGCGGCAATAAATCTTAACATTTTTGAACTCGAGTCTTCTGCATATAAAACATGGCGGGGAAAATATAATATTATAGTGGTGATGAAAAAAAAATAATAATGGTGGCAGCCTCTACAATTTTACAATTAACTGTGACATATAGTCCTTCAGACCCGCCATCATCCACGGGATTCCTGTGCGTAGCACGGGTATCCCTGCTAGTTAAGCTATAATTTCAAAAATGGAGTGTTTACATCTTGCATCCTTCTATGGAAAAAAAAATAAAACAAGGAAAATCACCATTAATCAATTCATGCAGCGAATCAAATTTTTTGTGAGTCATGTGACGTTTCATGGCCCAACGGGGAGCCACGAAGGCAATACATGGTGGCCTCCACACAATTTCACTGAGAAATTCACTGAAGTTGAATCCTCCACGTAATGATATATATTTTTTGAATACAAGGATGTAATTTTTGAAGTTTGATAAAATGCAGATTTCATATTTCTCAGGTTTTGACATTGATATTTAGTTTCTCCTTCGAGTGCAACACCAACAATGGAGAATGGAAAATGAATTTTGGCAAATTCTTGTGAAGGAATGCAAGAGTGTGAACATTTTTCTGAATTTTCATAGAGTTTAGTGAGGTCAGGAATAAGTTGTTGATTACGTCTCACCTTGAGTGTCTGTGTTGTATGTTTGTTAAGGGCTCAGTCAGTGTCTGTGACTCCTCTCTGTGCTTGCTGCAGAATGACCCCAACCATAACACTGCTTGGTTCATCGTAGGCTGTAGAGGATTTGATTAAAGGGACAGGAGAGAGTGTTTCCATATGGAGGGGTGTAGTGGTGTAGTGGGAGTCCATGCTTGGCTCAGGTCCAGGGCCAAATTACTGGATGGGTTCATGCCGGGAGAAAGGCATCGAAAGGGCACATTGTGGTTCAAATATAAATGGCTGTGTATTCCCTGCTTTATTGGTACCGTTTATCAATCTTGGTGAAATTGTACAACAACCATGAGTTGTACGTGTCAGATGCTTATTAAAATTACAGGTGTTTTAATGTCCCCAAAAGGCCATTGGTTAATTGCTCAAATGGGATTGAGGTGTTAGAAGAAAATTGTGGGAGGATGCGGAGTGGGGAGAGGAGGTCACAGGGAAACTTCGAGTAATGGAAGGGAAGGAGTGTCATTGAGGGGGTTGGGGAATCAAAAAATTGTGCTACATTTGTGTACTTATGAAATATACACTTGGAAAAAAGTTATCCATGCCTACAAAATGGGGCTGTTTGTTAAGACAAATAAAATTGAACCAGATTCAAATTTTCTTTCAAACATAAATGAAAGAACCCTCCACGCACACAGCCTGTATTTTCCATTCATCACTAGGCCAAGACCATTTGGCACACCCAAGCTAGTACTTACAGCACGGTAGGGGTCTTAACTAAACCGAACTTGAAAACACACTTTCAGCTCATCGAGGTTTGGGGAAGGTAATTACATTGTTGTATACTTCCATTGGCAGACTGTGTTATCTCTGGCCTGTGTCAGACTTGGTGAAACCCAAAGATGGCAAATTATTGGAATGAACAACACTGGGATTTCTTAGTGAAATTAGACATTAGGGTCCGGCGATTATATCATCGTGCTGGTTATGTCGATATAATTTTTCAGATCAATACACCGGTATTAGAATTCTGAATATACCGGTAAACTGAAAAAAATCGGTATGAAAAACAAACAAACGGTATATCACCAACAAATCACAGAGAGGTGTTTACAATCTTTAAATACCATACATGATTTTAATAGCTTTGATGTATTCGGTGTCTTGGCTAAACATGGAACAGGAACAGTAAAACGTATGACGTCAAGACGTACCAGGAAGTAAGTACAGTAGGTTTTAACTTTTAAACCTCAGCATCCAAACTCATCAGTTCTGTCAAAGCAATCAAGTTTTTCTTTGCCCTCGTGGCTGGTTTTACAGCAATTGCCAATTGGTTATTCATATGAATTGGGTGTGTTTTAGAAACCCTGTGCTGAGTCGGTGATCTGCGATAGCGATACTGTTATGACGATAGTGGTGGATCTCGATTCTCGACCTCTGTCGATTACCAATACTGATCTCGCTTGAAGACAAAACTATTTTTAATACAAATTTTGAAGTTGGAAGTAAAATAACCGTTCTCATCATAGGGGAAGAAAAGCCCCGCGTGGGAATACTTTGAAAAATTGCCTTGTCAATGATATGTAATGTCATGTATGAATATGTAATGGACCATTGGACCATTGCATATTTTTGGAACCTGTGAAAAAAATTAATATATATTTAAAAAAAAAAACAAGAAAAAAAACACCGATTATACCGGTATCCATCCATCCATTGGGACCATACTCTGTGCATAGTGTTGGTGCTGCCTAAGCAGATTCCTTGGCTATTGGGCACAATCCTGGACGGGTCGCCACTCCGACACAGTATACCAGCATGCTGACACTCATTTTGCTGACCTCGGAAGGATGACAGGCCGAGTTAACCCCACCTGGTATTAATTCAACAGCTGAGCGGGATTTGAATTCAGGACCCTGGGATCCAAAGCCTGCCACCCTAACCATTAAGCCAACACCAGGCATTTACCGGTATGATCCCACCAGTATATCAATATGGGGAAAAAAACAATGATGCAAATGGAACCGATTACACATCAACTTGACTTCCATTGGACTTTTGTCAACAGATTGGTCTGCAAACATCAACTAACAAGTGATGTTGAAAATAGGCCTCCATCTGGACTGCTCATGGTTTCCTCCAACAGAGAAAATGCAGCTTTGATTAGGCTTGTCAGAGGTAGGCCTATTCCTTTTGTTACAATCAGTGCTGTGGCATGATTGGAATCTTTGATGAAGGTTATCCAGGAAAACTGTCTGGAACTGGCTTCATGCTGCAGGTTGCAAAGCCAGGAGATTGAAAAGATGCCGTCTTCTCACCCCTGAATACAAAGCAACTTGCTTGCAATGATGCCAGACATGTCTCACATAGTGGGGAAACAATCCATATCTCGAATAAAAGCAGATTTCTCCTACACGTGACTGATGGTGGAACTCGGGTTTGGTGGCAACCTTACACAGCTTTCCGACATGCACTGGATGTAGATATTCGCTGTAGACATTCATGTATGTACTACTTTTGAATGTCTACAGCTGTAGAGGAACTTGGGTGGAGTTTGAAACGGCAAAGGGCTTCTCTTGTGTAGCTTTTCTTGGTTGCTTTATGCTGCTTTCTTTGGCTTTCGGTGGCCGGGTGGGCTCACGAGGGTGGTTTCTCTGGACACACTCCTTGACCTCCGAACTTGAAGCAGATGGTTCACGGATAACTCTGTGGTCCGACAGGTTGCTAGGCAACTGTGGATGCCGGTTGGGGCAACCTCAAACCCATCCACATGTGGAGGTCGCAGACAACAGCAACTTGTACGTGCGCACACATACACATACACATACACAAACACACACTCACACAGAGGTGGATATTTTGAGACCTGGGAGGGCTCCATTCCACTTTCTGAAGCCCCAAAATGAAAATAACCACGCACACACGCACACACACGCCAAATGCCATTGTGGTAATCCAGTTTATGTACATACACACATGTGCACATGTACACACACATCAAGTAACTAAAAACGACAAATTCAAAGATTTTCCTTGAAAGAGGATTTAAAATGGGTAATTCGTGAAATCTATATATTACATAAACTCTCATCTTGTATATATGTATGCATGTATTGTTGAGGATTTAGCGGTGGTGGGATTGTGACGATGGCGTCAATCACTGCCCGTAACCAGTTTGGGTTTTCGCACCCTACTCTCGACAGCCAAATCTTACAGATTCGGCGCCACCCTCACCACCGCCGTCTCCGGTGTTATAACGCCGGCTGGTTCGGCACAATTCTCGGGTTACGCGTCTCGAACTACGATACCAAAATACACTTGTACCTTGCCAGCTGGGGGAATATACCCCGGTTACAGACTGGTTTTGTCAGAGACCGAGCGGAGTCTACCAGTCTGTAACCATTTTCGTTTTATATCCAAATTGAGCGAATTGTTTCTCAGCGTGGCACGAACAAACCCAAAGCGGCAATTTCATACGAATCGGTCAGATTTATTGGGGGACATCGGAGAACACGACACAAGCAAAACATTCACGACAATGTTATAATTAATCCATAACCCGTTCTTCCCTAGGGAGCTAGGGATTATGGGTTTCGAAGGGGACTCTAACAAGATAAGCCTTAAACGACATGCAGACAAGACAGAGTACTTGGTGATGTTTCATGGACGAGAGGAAAGTGTCAAAAGCACGAATGTGGCTCATAACAAGCCGATGTCCACGGATTCGAGCATGCCGCGTGGCAAAAATGGCGCTCATCCTCCTTTGTCGCACCGCCCATGCACGCGGCCTCCGCACGTTCTGACCCCGCGTAAGGTCAACGGCACAAGACCGTCATATCAATGGTGGGTTTCAGCTGGTTTCGCACAAGGTCCGGTGGACTTCCGGTTCCGGTTTTGGAGCGGCGAGAGGTCTCCTTCGGGGCTCCCTGCTGACGTTCTCAAAGTTAAGTTTCCGGTTGTTATTTGTCCCGTTTTAACTGTTTAATTTTCTCACCTACATGTTACTGTGTGTTCCTAGTTCGGTTTTGTTTCAAAAATCGTGCTATTTTGTGAGTATTTTTGTCGACGTTCTTACCTGGTGTTTGAGGCCTAGGCCTAGGCTTGAGGCCTCCCGGTTCCACTCGGTGTTCGATCGATTTTTTTTTTTTTGTTTGTTTGTTTGTTTTTTCTCCCCATTACCTTCAATTTCTATCCTCCCCATTACCTTCAATTTTCATCCTCCCCACTTTCCAAACATCCCCCATTCTCCCAACTAATCTCTTTCTTATCTCAAAAAAAAAATATATATATATATATATATATATATATATATACATATATATATATATATATATATATATATATATATATATATATATATATATACCCAACAACAACAACACGCTCACCTTCTCCCGATCTGCTTCTTCTTCTTCCTCTTAACCTCCTCCTTGTCTTCTTCCTCGATTTTTTTATTTTTTATTTTTTTTTACACTTCCATGACCTAATCTGTTGAACTCTCTCATACATTAATATTAACAACAAAAACGATCTTATAATGCTTCATCTTCCTCTCTCACACATGTGGTACTCTTTACTGTTTCACAATGCACTACTCTTCTGCTATTTTAACAGACTGCTCTCATTTCGACCTCTCCTTCATTCCTTGCCTAAAAAATCCAACTATTACAGCGCTTCTTCTCTCCATTCTCTGAATTCGCCTTCATTGCATCCATCAAGAATTGTGTTAAATCGCATCTCTGACCAAAAACTTTTAAAAACCACAGTTTGCCATGGATGCTCGCTTTCCATCAACCATTCTTTTTTTCCAACTTCAGTGCCAACTCACCCCCCTCACCCCTCACTCTCACTCTCAAAGCAACCATCCCACTCTTCTCCCTCCAAGCCTCCCTCTCACCTCTCTCAAAAATTCCCCTCACCTTTCTCCCACCTTTCATCCCCCTCACTCATCCTTCTCTAAGTTGCCCCCCTCCCCTCCCCCCACCCGCCTCCCTCCCCTCCCCTCTCCCCCCCATCTCTTCTCTCCCCCTCCTCAACTCCTCATCACCCCTCTTCCTTGTCTCTTGTCCCCCCTCTCCCCCAGCACCACAGAGCCTTTTCTCCTCCTCATTCGGCCCCTCCCCTCGCAATTCTACAATACCCCACACTCTTTCAGCAACCCTCCTTACCTCCCCCCCTCGTCCCTTGCCTACCCTCCCCCTCCCCCTCCACCTCCTGCACCCAAAGCCTCCTCCCCTACCTCTTCATTAAAAGTGTGGACCTCAAATATCCGGGGCCTTCGCTCAAACCTTTCAGATCTTTCCATACAGGTTTCCACTGACAAACCAGACATTATCTGCCTAACAGAAACTTTCCTCTCCCAAGACGTGTCTGACTCCTAAGTAAAGTATCTCACCCTGGTTACTCCCTCTTACGGTATGACAGACCTGAGCCTCGTCCTGGTGGAGGTGTTGCTCTCTTCATCAAAGACTCTATTCCTCACTCTTCATGCACTGCTCTCACTCCCCCACACCCCCAGGAATACCTCTGGCTTCGGCTTCCCCTCCACTCCCACCTCATGTTTATATGTGTACTGTACCATCCACCGAACAGTGATGACTCCATCTACACCTCACTATCCGAAAACATGGACCATCTTCTATCTTCTCATCCAAACTCTCTCTTCCTCTTATGTGGTGACTTCAATTGTCATCACGCCAGTTGGCTAGGTGTGGGTACCTCTCTCACCTGCCATGGCACCTCAGCAAAAGCTTTCTGCGACTCATTGGGACTGACTCAATCGGTCAACTTCCCGACCCTGATCTCAACCAATGGTACTCCATCTCTTCTGGATCTGATTTTGACAAATTTCCCTGACAATATCTGCTGCTCTTCCTTCGCTCCAATTGGTTCTTCTGACCACGTCCTTGTCAAAGTGGACATCTCTCTGGCTGTTATCAGAGAACCACCTCACCGCCGTCGAGTCTGGCATTCACTCAAGCCGACTGGCAGGGTCTCCGAGCAGCCATCAAACTTCCAGACTGGTCTCCTATCACTACTTTCTCAAACATCAACTCATCCTGGGAATTCTTTCAAAGAAACTTGCTCTCCCTCATGCACAGATTTATCCCCTCTCGTGTTCAGTTGTCTTACCCTTCCTCCCGCCCTTGGTTTACTGAAGCATGTGGCGAGGCAGTTGTCCTGAAACAACTTGCCTTTGCCTCATGGAAAGCAAACCCAACTGAGGGCAATCTCAGTTCTTTCCACAAAGCTCGGAACAAGTGTGTATCTACCCTCAGGAGAGCCAGAAAACAACATCTTTCTCATCTCAAGTCTGAACTCTCAAACCTCTCTCCCTCCTCAAAATCCTGGTGGGGTTTAATCAAATCTGTTTCTGGTGTATGTTCCCCCTCCATCCCCTCCCTTACCTCAAATGGCCGCACTGCTGATTCCACACGTGATAAAGCTGAATGTCTAAACTCGGTGTTTGCAGCTAAATCTTGTGTCCTAAACCCATCACTATCTCTACCCACTTTACCCAGTCGCACCCAACTGTCCCTGGACTCTGTATCCTTTTCTCCTGACAAGGTGGAGAGCTTGCTTTCAAACCTCGAGTCAGATTCTGCAACCGGTCCAGACGGCATCAGCCCACGTGTCCTCAAAGCCTGCTCTTCTGCTCTTGCTCACCCTCTCTCTGTTCTATTCACCCTCTCATTTGCCCAAGGTCATCTGCCATCTGCTTGGAAATCTGCTAACATCACTGCCCTGCATAAAAAAGGTGCAAAAACAGATCCCTGTAACTACAGACCAATCAGCCTTCTCCCAATCATCAGCAAGGTGATGGAATCCATCATCGCTTCAGACATGAAATCCTTCCTCTTCTCCAATGGCTTGATTTCCAATCATCAATTTGGTTTCAGACCAGGTCACTCTACCCTGGATATGCTGCTTCTGCTCTCCCATCAATGGATGGAGGTCCTCAATGCCAGACAGGAAATCCGAGCCGTATCCCTGGACATATCACGTGCTTTTGACACAGTCTGGCACCCTGCCCTACTCACCAAACTCTCTTCCCATGGTATTCAAGGCCATCTCCACTCATGGCTCGCAGACTTCCTCTCCTGTCGCAGTCAACGTGTGGCCCTAAATGGAGTTCTTTCATCCCCTGTTCCTGTGCAGGCTGGAGTTCCTCAAGGTAGCGTTCTGGGCCCTGTTCTTTTTCTGGTTTTCATCAATGATCTCTCGGACTCTCTGGAAAATCCTCTATTTCTCTTTGCCGATGACTCCACCCTCTGCCGTACCATCTGTCATCCCTCAGACCGGCAAGCAGCAGCTTCTTCGCTCACTGCAGATCTGGATAAAATCACAAACTGGTCCAACACGTGGAACATGTCTTTCAATCCAGACAAATCTCACGCTCTCACTATGTCTCTTCGAAAGGACCGTTTACAAAACCCCCCCCCCATCCACTTTCTCAACAATCCTCTGGAAGAAGTCTTTTCTTTCAAGCTTCTGGGTCTCACTATCTGCCATGACCTTTCCTGGGAAAGTCACATTTCCAACCTCGCCTCAAAAGCCAGTCGCCGACTGGGAATCCTCCGTCGTGCAAAGTCCTTCCTCGGCCCTCTTGAGCTCCTGACCACTTACAAAGCTTTTGTCCGTAGCCTGATGGAGTACTGCTCTCCCCTCTGGGCTGGTGCTCCTGCCTCCCACCTTTCTCGGCTTCACGCTGTCGAAACCAGGGCATTTAAGATCATCGGTATCTCCCGCAATGAAGCTGAGTCTTTGGGCCTCTCACTCAATCACCGCAGGTTGGTCGGTGGTCTTTCTGTCTTCTACCGACTCCTCTCCAGCCTTGCCCCCCTGCTCTCTCTGCGATTTGTCCCCACCACATTTCCACAGGGCGCTCAAGGTCCGCCAACAACCCCCTTCTGGTAAAACTACCAAAATCACGAATCACTGCTCATCTTCACTCTTTCATTCCTCTTTTTTCCCACCTTTGGAATAAACTTCCTCACTCTATTCTTTCCCATTCTTCCCTCCAGGCTTTCAAAACAGCTGTTCACCACCACCTCTTATCTTCCCCCATCCAAATCCTCGATCTTTTCTACCCCCGATAATCCACCCAAGCCCACTTCCTTCAATTCTCCTGCTTTCCTTCCAGAAAGTCCCTGTAATGTCCATCTTCTCTTCGCCATGTTCCCCGTCCCATCCTCATCCCTCTCCCTTCCACAGTTCACCTAATGTGTCTGTTCCCCACTGTTTTGTCCCTTCCACTCCCGCCCCTCTTGTCTCATGCCTCCTTGCTGTGAGTTGTGTGTTAGCTCTCATACGAGCCTCGACCAAGGTATACGGAAAAAAAAAAAAAAGGTCCAGCATACAAGTCCAGGCCTGGCCTGTTCACCAGGCCTGGCCTGTTCACCAGGCCTGGCCTGTTCACCAGGCCTGGCCTGTTCACGATGCAGATCGCAGGCAGACACAGCCGTCCCCTACACAGCAGATCACGACTCCCACCAGTCGTTTCTCATCCAGCCGAGGGCAGACAGATCTCATGCAGTCCTTTCCCTGCCTTTCCTTCGGCCTTGGCTCGCTTCTCTAGGCCACAGAAGGCAGACCTTGCGCACCCAGGTTCAGGTCCTCTATCTCTGCCGATCGCACCACTGGCTTTCCTTTTTCTGCTCGCCTCGAAGCCCGAGCACGCCTCAAAGCTGACTGCAGTTTTTTTACTTCTCCAGTTTCACTTCCTCTTTTCGGCGCTCGCTCGTGGCCTCTCAGTTTCACTTCCTCTTTTTGGCCACTCCCCCTCTCAACGCTGGGCGGGGACTATTGTCTGGAGAGAGGAAGGAAGGAAGAAGAAGCTCTCGATCCACTACCAATGTACCAACGATGAACAGCCTCTTACACCTCCCGACACACATGTAACGTCAAATTACCGAACAACCTGGCTAAACATGCATTTAATGGGGGATCTGGGCTAATCCTATATTTAATAACACACAAAGGGACATTTCCGCAACAGTATGTATGTATGTGTATATATGTATATATATATATGTATATATATATATATATATATATATATATATATGTATATATATATATATATATGTTCCCGAAATACAGCCAAAACGGTACACGATAGCGCAAATTTTTTTGGCCCACATTACTCACCATTCTCCTGCGGTGTGCAGTATCAAGTTTCGTTCAAATCTGGCAACGAAAAAAATTATTTAAAAAATCAATTCCTGATTCAGTGAAGTACTCTTCGGGATTATTTGATCAATACAAACAACGTCAGTGGTATAGTTTGCTGGAGCTATCTGTTTTTACTTTATTTTATTTTTGAAATGATTTTCTTTATCAACCGCTGTCATAACGGGAACCCAACGGGTTCACAGGTCGTCTGGTTCAATTATAAAATGTACCAAGCCACAGAACACAAAATGTTGATCTATACTTTATGCCTTCACAGCTAAAACAAACATGGCGAGCACCTGGTCGGATGGACCTTATTGTTTTTTGAATAGGCATTGGTGTCGAAGTGAGATGTGGATTACAAATGGAGATCGCACAAAGCGATCCTTGCACATTTTCAGTGGATGAGACACCTCCCGAGTCACCCACCACACGACCCAACTTTTTCCAGAAATGAACAACTAATCAGTTTGGACAGTGCTCGCCAAGTAGCTTAAGCATTCAAGCAAGCACTCCAACAAAATGGTTGATATGAAATGGCTCCCTTGGCACACAATTGGCAATCACAGAACCGTCAAATTAAACATACATGCCCGAAATGTCACATATGTCCGAACTGGACAAATGAACACTTTTCTCGGAGTCGGAACTGCTTGTAAGTTCGATTCTAGAGCTTAAATTTTATAATTCGCTTTAGTTTAAGAGATACTCATGGCGCACGCATATGCGGAAATGAAATAAAACAACAAACGCTGATGTCTCCGGGTGTTTAAAGCATTGCAATGTCCCCAGCGATTCTTAGCTATGATGAACAACTTGTTCCAAGTCAAGGTAAGGTTGAGCAGGTCAAAAAACACGACAGCTTCAGACTCCAGCGAGGTTACCGAGGAAACGCCTAAAGACCCCAGACCGTGAGGTGGCCGAGGATCACCTGATGAAGGATATCTTTAAATAAGGCCGTTAATTATCTTCAAATGGGTGTTTTAATAAACCCAAACACCCAATTTTCACTCCTGCACTTCCTTGGAGTTTTCTTACTATGCATGCAAAGTTTCAGACTGCTAGGTTTTATGGATTTGGAGTTATGGACACACTGACACACACACATGCACACTCATTGCCTTTTATTCGTATAGATTTTATATATTTTGTAAGTATATATATATATATATATATATATATATATATATATATATATATATATATATATATATATATATATATATATATATATAAAACTCTCATCATGTATGTATGGTCCTGAAATACAGCCAAAAGGTTAACACGACAGTGCAAAAGTTTTAGAGCCACCTTACTCACCATTTGCTTGCGGTGTGCAGTATCACGTTTCGTTCAAATCGGGCAACGAAAAAAAAATTAAAAATCAATTCCCGATTCAATCAAGTACTCTTCGCGATTATTTAATGCCTGGTGTTGGCGCAGTGGTTAGGGCAGCGGCTTGGGATCCAAAAGGTCCTGAGTTCAATCCCCGTTGGGCCACTGAATTAATACACCAGGGGGTTCACTCAGCCTGTCATCCTTCCGAGGTCGGCAAAATGAGTACCAGTGTACTGGGCCGGTGTATACCCCGGTTAAAATAGGTGTACCATATCCCTGTGTCGTAAGAGGCGACCAGGGTTGCGTCAGGAAGGGTATCCGGCGTAAAACATGTGCCAAATCACTATGCGGATCATACGGATGATCCGCTGTGGCGACCCCGAACGGGACCAGCTGAAAGAAGAAGAAGACTCTTCGCGATTATTTGATCAATGCAAACAACCTCAGTGGTATAGTTCGCTGGAGATATCTTTTTTTTTTTTTCTTGAAATAATTTTTTTTTTCATCAACCGCTGTCACAACGGGTTCACACGTCATCTAGTATATGTATGTATATATAGATATTTTGTATATATATTATGTATATGCATATACAGTGGGGAGAACAAGTATTTGATACACTGCCGATTTTGTAGGTTTTCCCACTTACAAAGCACGTAGAGGTCTGAAATTTTTATCATAGGTACACTTCAACTGTGAAAGACGGAATCTGAAGCAAAATTCCTGAAAATCATATTGTATGATTTTTAAATAATTAATTTGCATTTTATTGCATGAAATAAGTATTTGATACATCAGAAAAACAGAACTTAATATTTGGTACAGAAACCTTTGTTTGCAATTACAGAGATCAGACATTTCCTATAGTTCTTAACCAGGTTGGCACAGACTGCAGCAGGGATTTTGGCCCACTCCTCCATACAGATCTTCTCCAGATCCTTCAGGTTTCGGGGCTGTCGCTGGGCAACACAGACTTTCAGCTCCCTCCAAAGATTTTCTATTGGGTTCAGGTCTAGAGACTGGCTCGGCCACTCCAGGACCTTGAGATTCTTCTTACGGAGCCACTCCTTAGTTGCCCTGGCTGTGTGTTTCGGGTCGTTGTCATGCTGGAAGACCCAGCCACGCCCCATCTTCAATGCTCTTGTTGAGGGAAGGAGGTTGTTGGCCAAGATCTCGCGATACATGGCCCCATCCATCCTCCCCTTAATACGGTGCAGTCGTCCTGTCCCCTTTGCAGAAAAGCATCCCCAAAGAATGATGTTTCCACCTCCATGCTTCACGGTTGGGATGGTGTTGTTGGGGTTGTACTCATCCTTCTTCTTCTTCCTCCAAACACGGCGAGTGGAGTTTAAACCAAAAAGCTCTATTTTGGTCTCATCAAACCACATGACCTTCTCCCATTCCTCCTCTGGATCATCCAGATGGTCATTGGCAAACTTCAGATGGGCCTGGACATGCGCTGGCTTGAGCAGAGGGACCTTGCTTGTGCTGCAGGATTTTAATCCATGACGGCGTCGTGTGTTACTTATGGTTTTCTTTGATACTGTGGTCCCAGCTCTCTTCAGGTCTTTGACCAGGTCCTGCCGTGTAGTTCTGGGCTGATCCCTCACCTTTCTCATGATTATTGAGGCTCCACGGGGTGAGATCTTGCTGAGACCGAGGGAGATTGACTTATCTTGAACTTCTTCCATTTTCTAATAATTGTGCCAACAGTTGTTGCCTTCTCACCAAGCTGCTTGCCGATTGTCCTGTAGCCCATCCCAGCCTTATGCAAGTCTACAATTTTGTCCCTGATGTCCTGAGACAGCTCTCTGGTCTTGCCCATTGTGGAGAGGTTGGAGTCTGATTGAGTGTGGACAGCTGTCTTTTATGCAGATAACAAGTTCAAACAGGTGCAGTTAATACAGGTAATGAGTGGAGAATGGGAGGGCTTCTTAAAGACAAAACTAACAGCTCTGTGAGAGCCGGAATTCTTACTGGTTGGTGGGTGATCAAATACTTATTTCATGCAATAAAATGCAAATTAATTATTTTTAAAAATCATACAATGTGATTTTCAGGATTTTTGTTTTAGATTCCGTCTTTCACAGTTGAAGTGTACCTATGATAAAAATTACAGACCTCTACGTGCTTTGTAAGTGGGAAAACCTGCAAAATCGGCAGTGTATCAAATACTTGTTCTCCCCACTGTATACACACACGGTGTTTCAAAAAGAGTGGTACAACTTTAAATGTTTCCAAAGAAACAGAAACCTCAGGAACATGAACCAAACATTTCTTGAAAGCTTATGACATGGTATTTTCCATTGCAGTAAGTCACTGCTCGAGTGAGTGAGATCCCAAGGTCTGAAATTGGCATTCATGCAAAATCTTTGTTGTTGATGTTCTCGATGTGTGCCCCTCCACGGTTCAGACAGGTATTCATCCTGACTGGAAAGCTCTGTTCAACTTTCCTGCAGATCTCATGTGGAGGTTGTCTGACACCTCCTGCTTCAGATCATTCAGTGTGGCAGGGTGGTTGGCATAGACAGAGCCCTTGGCAGCCCTCCAGAACCAGTAGTCCAGAGGGTTCAAGACTGGGTTGTGGGGTGCCTAGTCATGAGCGGTACCCAGGGCAATGAGGTGGTTTCTGAAGAGCTGCTGCAGGAAAGTGATGGTGTCACCAGCTGTATGCGGGGTGCACAATCCTGCATAAACCAGGTCATGTTGAGCTGGTTTGGGGTGACCTTTTGGCCTTGATCATTGTGGAACTACTGGAGCATGGCCCGGTAACACTCACCCTTGATCATCACCGTCCTGCTGTTGTCATTCTCAAACCAGTAAGGCCTGAGCATTCCCCATCTAGCATTGAAGGTGCAGAAGCACCTTAGGCCCTTTCAAGTACCTCTCAGTGATCTCAGGTGGTTCTGCCCCCCAGAAGATGTTGTGGTTGTTGAATGCACCGTTCAAGTGGAAATGGGGTTCATTACTAAACCAGATCGGGTTGATCCAGTTTGGGTATCGCTCCATCCCGTCACTGAGCCAATTGCACATATCAAGTCTCCTCATGTCATCTTGACTTAGTTTATGCCTAATAGAGATGATGTATGGGAAAAGCTTCAGTTCCTTTGTGAGGATATGCGAGACTGATATTGGTTTGATGCCTAGTTCCTGGCGGTGGGACTTCTTGGGACTATCCACTGCATAATCCCACACTGCGTCAATGTTGGCTTGGCTCTTGGTTACTGATGCTGGCCTGCTACTGTTGCCCTTGCTTTGGTTGTGCACTGTACCCTTGTGCTCAAAATGTTTCACAATTCATTGAATGGCACAATTTGTGGGTCCATCACTTGTTCTGAGGTCATATTCCCAGCAGAACCTCTGGCGAGTGTCTACATATGATTTGGTATCATACCATGAAGCCACCACTACTTTTGTCTTCTACTTCACTGTCAATAGCATAGTTGAGCTATGGAACTAGAAATCCCAGGGAACAAATACCACAACTAGAGGGGGAGCACTCGGTAGAGTGTAAAACCTCCGCCGCCAATACTGCTCGGTCACTCAAGTGAACCTGATATCCTATTCATTCCATTTGACGTCAACAGTGCTCACAGAGTTATAGTTTGCAACTTTTCCTTTTACTTTTAACTTTTACATACTCAATTAATTTGTCATAACTAGATTCCTTGAGACAGAAATTGATTTTACGTGGGTATATCCACCTGAAGTTCCAAAATCAGCTGCAATTATAATTTTGGCATGTTTTTTGTTGGAAATCACTTATAACATGTAGAAATGCAAAAAAAAATCGAAATTTTGTTGGAAAAAAAAAACTTGCAAATTTTTTTTTTTTTTTTCTCTAACAATTTTTTTTGGGGGGTTGGAAATCACTTAAAACATGCAGAAATGCAAAAACAAAAATTCAAATATTTTTTCACAATGTCCACCATAGCGGCCATATTGGACTTTGGACCAAGTCCAAAATCTAATGGCATGATCCTTGGACCATACCTAATACCCCCACCAAGTCTTTCGTCAAAATCCGTCGAGTTTTTCCGTAATACTGTTCACAAACAAACAAACAAGCAGTCATAGACTGGTACTTACGAAATCGTCAACTTCACCTCTGACCTTGTCTAATAAAAGCTGTCTCAAGAGAAGGTAGCGACGCAAATCAGAAGTTTATACGATGATTCTCTACCAAACTATCAAAAATCGTAACGTCGACCGAAGCAAAAATCTCCATTTCTCGACGCAATTATGTAATATTATTTTAACAGTCACAAAACCGTAATATTCGGCCATCCACCAACAATCTTTACATAATCCGACGGCTTATCGAGTCAGGCATGCGACGATAACCTTTATTGGGATAAAAATGACTTTTAAACACCATCTTTATCGAAAACACCGTCAGCGCGCACATGGAAAACCTTTACGTGACTCAACGACGCCTCTGCTCGAGCACGCTGCACCACGTGACGAGCCGTGACGCGGCGAGTGAAATATTGTTTTTATACAATCTTAAAACGTCTCCAAAACATCAGATTTTTACCAGAATTTCGACAACCCAATGTTAAGCGTCCTAAGCGATCGCAAAAACCGAAGACAAAATTTAAAACGAACTCGTAACGTTGAGCGAAGCAAAAATACTCCATTTCTCCACATGAATTTATGGAATTATGTTTGACCTCACTGTGACCTTAACCTTTGACCGATTTTTACCAAAATCTAATCAGCACTAGCCATCGCCCTCCTGAATCACATGGTGTAATTTGACATTGGTAGCTTCTTCCGTTCTCGAGTTATCTTGCCTACAAACAAACAGATGACGGAAGTCATCAATATACTTACGAAATCTAAAGATTTCGTAAGTAACAAACACACAAACACACACACACACACACACACACACACACACACACACACACACACACACACACACACACACACACACACACAAACAGAGGACGGAAGTCATAAATATACTTACGAAATCTTTAGATTTCGTAAGTAACAAACAGACGGGTGAAAACAGTAACCTCCGTCAATTTTCGATGGCGGAGGTTAATAACACCACCAAACAATGAAAAGGAAAACGGTGTAGGTCAAAAAACAGAGAAATGACAGGAAGTCAACTCTGTATGTAGGGATGGCATGTAAAAAATATTGGTCCCACCTGTTTATGACAAAATGAAAGTTGGAGTATTTTCTCTAAAAAGTCGCTTAGGCTACATATGAGACCAGATGGAGTGTCTCAGCTGATTGTCTCAGCAGGCATCACTTTTCAGTACTTCAGACCATGGCAAAAACAAGAGCAAAAACTGAGATTGGTCAAAACCCCCAAAATCTCCTCATTCAGAAAAATCATCATCTTCAGACGGTGTATGTATAAGCTGCATGTCTCGATGGCAATGACTAGTGCCATTTGACAGTTTTACTTTGTACAGCATCCTTTACTGTCGTAATTTTAATAGCTTGAAAGTCTATAAAAAAACAAACTTATCACACATATACACACACACACACACACACACACACACACACACACACACACACACACACACACACACACACACACACACACACACACACACACACACACACACACACACACCCTTTTCTTGGTGATTGCACCAGCCGTTTATTTATTTATTCATTTATTTATTTTTTTCCAATGATTTTAAGACGTGTATGTCTCCAGCAGATAACTTCCTTGCTGGGGTGGGGGGCAGGTTATTTTTTTTGTAAGTTATTGATCCCCTTCCCCCTCCCGTTCAGCACGTATAGTTGGAGATTGGCACAGAGGTATGGAATTGGATAGAAATCAAAAAAAGCTGCACACACAAACACACATGCACACACACCACTGCCAAATTTCAGTGCATTGTGCATTGCATTCCTTTTCCCGGACACGGCTCGATCGCCATTTCCTTTATGGATGCCAGTATTTTGTGAATGAATGTATGTCAAGCATTTGAGCTTAGTTTGTTGGTTTGTAGAGTGCCAGTTATTTTCCTGCTTTCTTGGTATATCGTATTTGGTCTTGTACCAGAAGATTTCACGGATTACCCTTTGCAATTGACAGTGACTTATATTCTCTGTTTACTTGTGATGGTGGAATTTCTTTAACTGTGCAACATGAATTTGTCATCAAAGCTGCAGCTTTGGAAACTAAAACTCATTGCTAGGACCAGGCGCCGCTTGCTGGATCCAATGATTCACTGTCCCACGGCAGTGGCCTGGCAGGTCAAAGCATCCATTTAGTTAATCATTTCAAAATAGCTTGTAATCTGACAGGTTTGAAGGGGTTTTCACATTTTTACCTCTGGCAGTTTCTAATGAAATTCAAGTGTTCTGTTGTGCTTCACTTGACTAGTTTTTTCCTTATGGAGCTCTCCATAGCCTTTTGGTTTTCTTTGTTGTTTTTTTATTTATTTTAATGCGTAATTTTATTCTGGTGAGTGAAACAGAAATGTGTTTTTGTGCTAAAACTAGACTGCGGTGGAAGAGCGGGTGTCTGTGAATGTGTTTCTTATAAGCAACTGAGCGCAGAGTGTCGGGGGGCATGTTTCCTCTTGTGCAAGCTCTCATGGAGGAAACATGTGACTTTGTTGCTCTGTTTCAACTATTTTAAATTTAAATGTGTTATTGTACCATCTCATGTGTTTGTGTTACTCGTGTGTTCACCACCACTGGCTCGGCCCTTTTCTTCGTGCAATCTAGCTGCATCAAAAGTATCTTAAAATGTTCAGACTTCCTGCTGATGGAAACTCTGCCGCTCATGAAAGGCTCTAATTTGTTCAGCAGTATTCTGCAAGTACTGATTGCAGCTGAATAGTAAATTTGTTTGTTGTCTTTGCTTAAGTACCTGGAAAATGTCTAATTTCAAGTTCTTTTGAAGTTGTACCAGGTTTGTGCATGAAAGAGCAGAGGGCAGGAATATCCCTATATCATAAAAGCTTTACATCATTTGTCTAATATAATATGACTAATATAATTTGTCTTCAAAGTAATTTGGCTTGTCTCACTTGTTTCCACTCTCCCTCTCCACCATCACTTCCTGCACTGCATTTTAAGCAATCCCTTTGAAACTATTTTGCTTCGACAAACAACACATGTTCAGATATTTTCCTTTTCTGCTTCCAAGTGTAATGGACATGAAGGATGACCCTAATAAATCTCCGTTCATTTTAAAAACCAAGATATAGAGCAATAGTTTTTAACCTGAGGCCTGTAGAACTCGAATGGTTGAAGAGGCCATCAGCCGGAGTCCACAGGGGGGGGGGGAGATCAGGGGGAGGAGGAAGTAACATTGGCCAGTGATGTTTCATGTGGCGATTCACCGCATGTCAGAAGTGACAATTTGTGGAATGCTGTGGTGCATACTGTTTGTGTTAGGATTTGGTTACCATGACAGGCGGACATGGTAGTTTATGTGTATTTTTTTTTGGAGATTTGCAAGTTATCTGCACGTTGGAAAAGCTTCAGAACCACTGGGATAGAGAACAGTCACACTCAAAAATAAACACGACAATGGCACTCGCAAGAGCGCATAGTCTCGCTTCGCATGCTCATTCTGACCAAAAATACAGTTAACTGAACAGTGAACCTATTACTATTATGGCCCACTGTGATTATGTCCCATATACCCATATCATACATGCACCCCATTTTAATATGTCACCCACATTGTCAGTCGTTCCGCTTGCTGCTCGCCCCCGCCGGTCGCCCCGTCTGCCGCTCGCCCCCGCCGGTCGCCCCGTCTGCCGCTCGCCCCCGCCGGTCGCCCCGTCTGCCGCTCGCCCCCGCCGGTCGCCCCGTCTGCCGCTCGCCCCGTCTGCCGGTCGCCCCGTCTGCCGGTCGCCCCGTCTGCCGGTCGCCCCGTCTACTCGCTTCGCCCGTCTACCGCTTCGCCCGTCTACGCCGCTACGCCCGTCTACCCGCTACGCCCCGTCTACCCTCTCGCCCGTCTTACCATCGCCCGTCTGCCGCTTTCGCCCGTCTACCGCTTCCGCCCGTCTACCCGCTCTGCCCGTCTGCCGCTAACCCGTCTGCCGCGCTTCGCCCGTCTACCGCACTACGCCCGTCTACGCGCTTCGCCCGTCTGCAGCTACGCTCGCCCGTCTGCCGCTTCGCCCGTCTGCCGCTTCGCCCGTCTACCGCTTCGCCGTCTGCCGCTCGCCCGTCTGCCGCTACGCCCGTCTGCCGCTTTCGCCCGTCTACCGCTTTCGCCCGTCTGCCGCTACGCCCGTCTGCCGCTACGCCCCGTCTCGCCTTCGCCCGTCTGCTCGCCTTTCGCCCGTCTGCACCGCTCGCCCGTCTGCCGCTTCGCCCGTCTGCCGCTACGCCCGTCTGCCGCTCGCCCCGTCTGCCGCTCGCCCCGTCTGCCGCTCGCCCCGTCTGCCGCTCGCCCCGTCTGCCGCTCGCCCCGTCTGCCGCTCGCCCCGTCTGCCGCTCGCCCCGTCTGCCGCTCGCCCCGTCTGCCGCTCGCCCCGTCTGCCGCTCGCCCGTCTGCGCCTTTCGCCCGTCTGCCGCGTGCGCCCGTCTACCGCTTTCGCCCCGTCTACCGCTACGCCCGTCTACCGCTTTCGCCCGTCTGCCGCTCGCGCCCCGTCTGCCGCTTCGCCCGTCTGCCGCTTCGCCCGTCTGCCGCTTCGCCCGTCTGCCGCTTCGCCCGTCTGCCGCTTTCGCCCGTCTGCCGCGCTACGCCCGTCTACCGCTTTCGCCCGTCTGCCGCTTCGCCCGTCTGCCGCTTCGCCCGTCTTACCGCTACGCCCGTCTACCTTCGCCCGTCTGCCGCTTCGCCCGTCTGCCGCTTCGCCCCGTCGATGCGCCGGGTCGCCCGATCCGCCCGCCGCTCGCCCGTCCGCCCGCCGCTTTCGCCCCGTCCGTCCGCCGCTTCGCCCGTCCGTCCGCCGCCCGCCCGTCCGTCCGCCGCTGCGCCCGTCCGTCCGCCGCTGTTACGCCCGTCCGTCCTTCCCGCTACTCGCCCGTCCGTCCGCCGCTTCGCCCCGTCCGTCCGCCACGCTTCGCCCGTCCGTCCGCCGCTTCGCCCGTCCGTCGCGCTGCCTTCCGCCCGTCCGTCCGCCGCTGCGCCCGTCCGTCCGCCGCGCTCGCCCCGTCCGTCCGCCTTTCGCCCGTCCGTCCGCCGCTGCGCCCGTCCGTCCGCCGCTCGCCCGTCCGTCCGCCGCTCGCCTTCGTCCGTCCGCCGCTTTCGCCCGTCCGTCCGCCGCTCGCCCGTCCGTCCGCCGCTTTCGCCCGTCCCGTCCGCCCTTTCGCCCGTCCGTCCGCCGGCACACACGCCCGTCCGTCCGCCGCTTCGCCCGTCCGTCCGCCGCTGCGCCCGTCCGTCCGCCGCTACGCCCGTCCGTCCGCCCCGCTTCCGCCCGTCCGTCCGCCGCTTTCGCCCGTCCGTCCGCCGCTGCGCCCGTCCGTCCCGCCGCTACGCCCGTCCGTCCGCCGCTTCGCCCGTCCGTCCGCCGCTTTCGCCCGTCCGTCCATAGCTGTCCGCCCGTCCGTCGCCGCTTTCGCCCGTCCGTCCGCCGCTGCGCCCGTCCGTCCGCCGCTTCCGCCCGTCTGCCGCTACTTCGCCCCGCCCGGTCTCCCGTCCTGCGCTGTTCGCCGTGCTTGTCCGTTCGCCGCGCGTCCGTCCGTCGCTGCGCCCGTCCGTCCGTCGCTGCGCCCGTCCGTCCGTCGCTAACGCCCGTCCGTCCGTCGCTACTGCCCGTCCGTCCGTCGCTCAGCCCGTCCGTCCGTCGCTTCGCCCGTCCGTCCGTCGCTACTTCCGCCCGTCCGTCCGCCGCTACGCCCGTCCGCCGCTACTTACGTCCGCCCGCCGCGCTGCGCCCGTCCGCCCGTCGCTTCGCCCGTCCGCCCGCCGCTGCGCCCGTCCGCCCGCCGCTTCGCCCGTCCGCCCGCCCTTTCGCCCGTCCGCCCGTCGCTTCGCCCGTCCGCCCGCCGCTTCGCCCGTCCGCCCGTCGCTACGCCCGTCCGCCCGTCGCTGCGCCCGTCCGCCCGTCGCTGCGCCCGTCCGCCCGTCGCTCGCCCGTCCGCCCGTCGCTCGCCCGTCGCCGTCGCTGCGCCCGTCCGCCCGTCGCTGCGCCCGTCCCGCCCGTGCGCTCGCCCGTCCGCCCGCCGCTGCGCCCGTCCGCCCGCCGCGCTTCGCGCCGCCCGTCCGCCGCTCGCCGCCCGCCCGCCCGCGCTACGCCCGCCGCGCGCACGCTTCGCCCGTCCGTCCCTCGCTCCGCCCGTCCGTCCGTCCCTCGCCCCGTCCGCCCGTCGCTCGCCCCGTCCGCCCGTCGCTCGCCCCGTCCGCCCGTCGCTCGCCCCGTCCGCCCGTCGCTCGCCCCGTCCGCCCGCCGCTCGCGCACGTCCGCCGTCGCTGCGCCCGTCCGCCCGTCGCTCTTCCGTCCGCCGTAGCTGCGCCCGTCCGCCCGTGCGCTTCGCCCGTCCGCCCGTCGCTTCGCCTTACGTCCGCCCGTCGCTACGCCCGTCCGCCGTCGCTGCGCCCGTCCGTCCGTCGGTCGCCCCGTCCGCCCGTCGCTCGCCCCGTCCGCCCGTCGCTCGCCCCGTCCGCCCGTCGCTCGCCCCGTCCGCCCGTCGCTCGCCCCGTCCGCCCGTCGCTCGCCCCGTCCGCCCGTCGCTCGCCCCGTCCGCCCGTCGCTCGCCCCGTCCGCCCGTCGCCCGCCCGCCGCTCGCCCCGTCCGCCCGCCGCTCGCCCCGTCCGTCCGCCGCTCGCCCCGTCCGTCCGCCGCTCGCCCCGTCCGTCCGCCGCTCGCCCCGTCCGTCCGCCGCTCGCCCCGTCCGCCCGCCGCTCGCCCCGTCCGCCCGCCGCTCGCCCCGTCCGCCCGCCGCTCGCCCCGTCCGCCGCCAGCCCCCGTCGGTTGCCCCGTCTGCCGCTCGCCTCCGTCGCAGTCTGCAGTCTCTGTGGGTTTGAGGCATCTTTGTCGTTAGGGTTTCCATTGTAATTGAGACTGTGAACATATCTCATTGGGTGTTGTTCTCAGGATCATGAGCACAATATGTGGACCTGTAGAGCAGTGAAACGATGACATTCAAGTCTCTTTTCTGGTTTGATAGTCTGTCTCCCTTGTCGTAATACAAACAGGAATGTGACATTATGTTCTCGGATCTGCCAATGAATGACTTTTTTTCATTTCAAATGATGCTCTGCTTTTATATGAATGGTGATTCAATGGGTCACCTCTATAAAAGTTTTCTGTTGTTGCTGTTGACAGTGCCTTAGCAGGAGAGACCGATCAATGTTTGACAAGCTCGAGTACCTGACATCAAAAGAAGGAAACTTTGCACGTCTACGCGACTACATCCGGAGCCTAAAGATGACCCCTTGTATTCCATATCTGGGTAAGGCTTGGTTGGGACTCGATCCTTGTCCCATTATTTTTTGAACTACCCTCTGACACCATTCACGTACGCCTCACACCATCTGACTTTTCAATGTACTCCTACATCTGCTCGCAGTGTGTTGTTTGTGCATTCTTGACATGGTCACGTGTTTTGCAAACACAAAACTTTTTTTTAATGAAAACTCCATGATAGCCCTTCGTTAAGCAAGCCAAAGCTATGACAAACTGTTCCCCAAAGAAAATTTGAGAATGAAGCAGTGTGGCAACATTCACTGACGAATGACCTTGCATCGCCTTATCCCTCAGGCGGATCTGTAGAGAATTATCTGCAAACTAACTCCACTTGACAAGCAAAAATATTGGAGGTAGCTAAAAGCCATCACTTTGGGATGATTATATATGGCTGAAGCAATTCGTTGGTTGACTTGGCCTTTGGATGGGACTGAGCAACAGGTTTCATGAATCATGTGAGGAAGCAATGAGGGAACTACCGATGGCACAGATAGAGTAGAGCGAGCTCATTGAAGCTGCCCATGTTTGAAGCGCGTCATACGGGAGCGACGGCACCGTTTGGTTCCCACCTGCCAGCGGTGAGCGACGTGGAAGGAATGTGAACGGCAGCAGGTCTCCAGCACAAATATTTGGCAGTGCGACAAAAATGGCCTGTTTGGAGAGCTCCGCTTTTTATTTTCATTGCTGCCACCTTAACCTTCCAAAATTTTGTATCCGCTCGACCAGAAGTCGCATAACATGATATAATTGTGCAGTTTGTTATTATTTGAGTGGAGTTGCAGCTCGGTACTAGTTTGTCTCACCCCATGTAAAAGGGATATTGAGGAAGAACATTTCTTTTTTCTTTTTATTATTATGCCTCCGCACCAAGGGTGCCAGAGGAATTATGTTTCCGGGTTGTCCATCCGTCCGGATTTTCATTTACACGATAACTCAAGAAGCAAGTTGTAGAATGTCATGAAACTTGGTAAAAAGGTAAAGTAAGACAGGGCAATTAAGTGATTAGATTTTGGGCCAGATGTGATAAAGGTCAAGGGTCAAAGGTCAAGGTTAAACTCTGAAATTTTCCTGTTTACACCCTAACTCAAGAAATTGGACAGAATTTCATGAAACTTGGTAAAAAGGTAAAGTAAGACAGGGCAATTAAGTGTTTAGATTTTGGGGCAGATATGATAAAGGTCAAGGGTCAAATTTGTCAATACTCAACTGTTTGTGTGGGAGAGCCGAGGCATACCTGTTGACTGCGCACAGTCGAATTGCTCTAGTTTTACCTGTAAGGGTTCAGTCATCGCCCCAAGGTGTTTCCCTTTCATCAGATGGCTCAGTTTTCGTGAATGTAGGGAAGCAGAGGTTGTGGTGGAAATGACAAGGTTTTGGTTCCATGACAAATTATCTGAGGAGGCAGGTCATCTCCTCAACACCCTTTGGTACAACCTTGTGACTTTTCACCTCCCCTCAGTTGCTCTTGGGAATGTAGGTTGTTTTGTTGTTTCTTTATTTGTATCACGTTTATTTATGATCTGAATGTTTGCTTGGTTTTGTTTGTTTATTTATTTATTTGCTCTGTCTACTTCTCCTGAAGGAGCCTGTACTTGTATTACTTGTACTATTATAACGTTGGATGGACTCAGACATGCTGACACATTCCATGGGATTATACCATGATGCCACACATCGGGATGCCAATCGGACTGTGCTTTTAAAATATTTTTGGTTTCTCCTCTCACCACTTGATTTAAGTAAATCGGTCTATCGATTACTCAACACCAGTATTATCAGGATATTCGATTGTAGTATTTGTTTACACATTGTGCACTCTCGTTGGCATTGCATTCAGATCACACTTTTGGAATGGGAATAGTTTATGCATTGTAACTTACTGAAGAAGCTTCCGGTTCCGGTTTTGAGTTCATCACTTCCGGTTCCGGTTTTGAGCGGCAAGAGGTCTCCTTCGGGGCTCCCTGCTGACATTCTCAAAGTTAAGTTCCGGTTGTTATTTGTCCCGTTTTAACTGTTTAATTTTCTCACCTACATGTTAATGTGTGTTCCTAGTTCGGTTTTGTTTCAAAAATCGTGCTATTTTGTGAGTATTTATGTCGACGTTCTCACCTGGTGTTTGAGGCCTAGTCCTAGGCTTGAAGCCTACCGGTTCCACTTGGTGTTCGATCGTTTTTTTTTTTGTTTGTTTGTTTTTTCTCCCCATTACCTTCAATTTCTATCCTCCCCATTACCTTCAATTTTCATCCTCCCCACTTTCCAAATATCCCCCATTCTCCCAACTAATCTCTTTCTTATCTCAAAAAAAAAAACCCAACAACAACAACAACAACCTTCTCCCGATTCTGCTACTTCTTCCTCTTAACTTCCTCCTCGTCTTCCTCGATTTCTTTTTTACACTTCCATGACCTAATCTGTTGAACTCTCTCATACATTAATATTAACAACAAAAACGATCTTATAATGCTTCATCTTCCTCTCTCACACATGTGGTACTCTTTACTGTTTCACAATGCACTACTCTTCTGCTATTTTAACAGACTGCTCTCATTTCGACCTCTCCTTCATTCCTTGCCTAAAATCCAACTATTACAGCGCTTCTTCTCTCCATTCTCTGAATTCGCCTTCATTGCATCCATCAAGAATTGTGTTAAATCGTATCTCTGACCTAAAACTTTTAAAAACCACAGTTTGCCATGGATGCTCGCTTTCCATCAACCATTCTTTTTCCAACTTCAGTGCCAACTCACCCCCTCACCCCTCACTCTCACTCTCAAAGCAACCATCCCACTCTTCTCCCTCCAAGCCTCCCTCTCACCTCTTTCAAAAATTCCCCCTCACCTTTCTCCCACCTTTCATCCCCCTCACTCTTCCTTCTCTAAGTTGCCCCCCTCTCATCCACCAACCTGCCTCCCTCCACTGCCCTCTCACCTCCATCTCTTCACTCCACCTCCTCAAATCCTCAACTGCCATCTTCCTTGTCTCTTGACCCCCCTCTCTCACAGCACCACAAAGCCTTTTCTCCTCCTCATTCGGCCCCCTCCCCTCGCTATTCTGCAATACCCCGCACTCCTTCAGCAACCCTCCGTACCTCCCGCCCTCGTCCCTCGTCCGACCCTCCCCCGCCCGCTCCGGCTCCTGCCCCAAAAGCCTCCTCCCCTACCTCTTCATTAAAAGTGTGGACCTCAAATATCCGGGGCCTTCGCTCAAACCTTTCAGATCTTTCCATGCAGGTTGCCACTGACAAACCAGACATTATCTGCCTAACAGAAACTTTCCTCTCCCAAGACGTGTCTGACTCCCAAGTATCTCTCCCTGGTTACTCCCTCTTACGGTATGACAGACCTGAGCCTCGTCCTGGTGGAGGTGTTGCTCTCTTCATCAAAGACTCTATTCCTCACTCTCCCTGCACTGCTCTCACTCCCCCACACCCCCAGGAATACCTCTGGCTTCGGCTTCCCCTCCACTCCCACCTCATGTTTATATGTGTACTGTACCGTCCACCGAACAGTGATGACTCCATCTACACCTCACTCTCCGAAAACATGGACCATCTTCTATCTTCTCATCCAAACTCTCTCTTCCTCTTATGTGGCGACTTCAATTGTCATCACGCCAGTTGGCTAGGTGTGGGTACCTCTCTCACCTGCCATGGGACATCAGCAAAAGCTTTCTGTGACTCATTGGGACTGACTCAATCGGTCAACTTCCTGACCCGGATCTCAACCAATGGTACTCCATCTCTTCTGGATCTGATTTTGACAAATTTCCCTGACAATATCTGCTGCTCTTCCTTCGCTCCAATTGGTTCTTCTGACCACGTCCTTATTAAAGTGGACATCTCTCTGGCTGTTATCAGAGAACCACCTCACCGCCGTCGAGTCTGGCATTTCACTCAAGCCGACTGGCAGGGTCTCCGAGCAGCCATCAAACTTACAGACTGGTCTCCTATCACTACTTTCTCAAACATCAACTCATCCTGGGAATTCTTCCAAAGAAACTTGCTCTCCCTCATGCACAGATTTATCCCCTCTCGTGTTCAGTTGTCTTACCCTTCCTCCCGCCCTTGGTTTACTAAAGCTTGTGGCGAGGCAGTTGTCCTGAAACAACTTGCCTTTGCCTCATGGAAAGCAAACCCAACTGAGGGCAATCTCAGTTCTTTCCACAAAGCTCGGAACAAGTGTGTAGCTACCCTCAGGAGAGCCAGAAAACAACATCTTTCTCATCTCAAGTCTGAACTCTCAAACCTCTCTCCCTCCTCAAAATCCTGGTGGCGTTTAATCAAATCTGTTTCTGGTGTATGTTCCCCCTCCATCCCCTCCCTTACCTCAAATGGCCGCACTGCTGATTCCACACGTGATAAAGCTGAATGTCTAAACTCGGTGTTTGCAGCTAAATCTTGTGTCCCAAACCCATCACTATCTCTACCCACTTTACCCAGTCGCACCCAACTGTCCCTGGACTCTGTATCCTTTTCTCCTGACAAGGTGGAGAGCTTGCTTTCAAACCTCGAGTCAGATTCTGCAACCGGTCCAGACGGCATCAGCCCACGTGTCCTCAAAGCCTGCTCTTCTGCTCTTGCTCACCCTCTCTCTGTTCTATTCACCCTCTCATTTTCCCAAGGTCATCTGCCATCTGCTTGGAAATCTGCTAACATCACTGCCCTGCATAAAAAGGTGCAAAAACAGATCCCTGTAACTATAGACCAATCAGCCTTCTCCCAATCATCAGCAAGGTTATGGAATCCATCATCGCTTCAGACATGAAATCCTTCCTCTTCTCCAATGGCTTGATTTCCAATCATCAATTTGGTTTCAGACCAGGTCACTCTACCCTAGATATGCTGCTACTGCTCTCCCATCAATGGATGGAGGTCCTCAATGCCAGACAGGAAATCCGAGCCGTATCCCTGGACATATCACGTGCTTTTGACACAGTCTGGCACCCTGCCCTACTCACCAAACTCTCTGCCCATGGTATTCAAGGCCATCTCCACTCATGGCTCGCAGACTTCCTCTCCTGTCGCAGTCAACGTGTGGCCCTAAATGGAGTTCTTTCATCCCCTCTTCCTGTGCAGGCTGGAGTTCCTCAAGGTAGCGTTCTGGGCCCTGTTCTTTTTCTGGTTTTCATCAATGATCTCTCGGACTCTCTGGAAAATCCTCTATTTCTCTTTGCCGATGACTCAACCCTCTGCCGTACCATCTGTCATCCCTCAGACCGGCAAGCAGCAGCTTCTTCGCTCACTGCAGATCTGGATAAAATCACAAACTGGTCCAACACGTGGAACATGTCTTTCAATCCAGACAAATCTCACACTCTCACTATGTCTCTTCGAAAGGACCGTTTACAAAACCCCCCATCCACTTTCTCAACAATCCTCTGGAAGAAGTCTTTTCTTTCAAGCTTCTGGGTCTCACTATCTGCCATGACCTTTCCTGGGAAAGTCACATTTCCAACCTTGCCTCAAAAGCCAGTCGCCGACTGGGAATCCTCCGTCGTGCAAAGTCCTTCCTCGGCCCTCTTGAGCTCCTGACCACTTACAAAGCTTTTGTCCGTAGCCTGATGGAGTACTGCTCTCCCCTCTGGGCTGGTGCTCCTGCCTCCCACCTTTCTCGACTTCACGCTGTCGAAACCAGGGCTTTTAAGATCATTGGCATCTCCCGCAATGAAGCTGAGTCTTTGGGCCTCTCACTCAATCACCGCAGGTTGGTCGGTGGTCTTTCTGTCTTCTACCGACTCCTCTCCAGCCTTGCCCCCCTGCTCTCTCTGCGATTTGTCCCAACCACATTTCCACAGGGCGCTCAAGGTCCGCCAACAACCCCTTCTGGTAAAACTACCAAAATCACGAATCACTGCTCATCTTCACTCTTTCATTCCTCTTTTTCCCGCCTTTGGAATAAACTTCCTCACTCTATTCTTTCCCATTCTTCCCTTCAGGCTTTCAAAACAGCTGTTCACCACCACCTCTTATCTTCCCCCATCCAAATCCTCGATCTTTTCTACCCCGATAATCCACCCAAGCCCACTTCCTTCAATTCTCCTGCTTTCCTTCCTGAAAGTCCCTTTAATGTCCATCTTCCCCTCGCCATGTTCCCCGTCCCATCCCCATCCCTCTCCCTTCCACAGTTCACCTGTGTCTGTTCCCCAATGTTTTGTCCCTTCCACTCCCGCCCCTCTTGTCTCATGCCTCCTTGCTGTGAGTTGTGTGTTAGCTCTCATACGAGCCTCGACCAAGGTATACAAAAAAAAAAAAAAAAAAAAAAAAAAAAAAAAAAAGCTTTGGCTTCCCACAGCACTTGATACTCCGTAGAGCAGAAAGATGAGATGGACCTGAGGCTTAGCGAGGGCAGCAATCTTTCAAAAGAAAAAGATTCAACCAGCAATGATGAACTGGGGAAAATGCTCTCGATAATCATTCATAAATAACAATGCGTAACTACGGGATCAATGCACTGAATGTTAGTATGAGTACGGCAGGTAATTGTGCTCTTGCGGCGAAGGCACGAAGTTTACTTTTACCCCGAAGATCTCCCTGGTTCAGTATCCTGACCGAATGTGATAAGCCTACTGCTTTCATTTGCACAGATCTTAAACGGACACCTGGCTGAAGCTCCATGATGCCGACCTTTTGTATCCACTCTCATGTGAAGTGCAAACCGGAATGTAAAATGGAACAATTTTTCAAGCCAACAGAGAGATTCTTACAGGGTTTGAGGCCTGTGCTTCAAAGGGCTTGCAGATGGCTTTGAATGTTTTTTTTTTTTTTTTGAGTTGCTATATGAGGCTGCAACTTCATAGGGTTTAAAGAATGAATAGCACACGTTCATAATGGTAACAATATTATATTTTATATCAAAGTAACTTTATACAGTGAAAACCATTAGTCATCCATCTTTATAATTGCTGCCAATGTTGGGAAGAATCATCGGGATAGGAAGGTGTATTGCTTGGAAGTCGGGTGGGTTGATGGACCCAAAACTAGATCCTATCGCTCTGAGGCTCAACCTCAGGCCATTGGCTTGCAGCCTGGAAGCTTGGCATTTTGCCCTATCTGCCACAGTGGTCCCCGGCTGTACATGCAAACAAAGACTGATGAGAAAATTGCAAAAAAATACATAAACTGTTGCAGGAACTTAAGCCTCATCGTAACCCACTCTTGGGAAGGCCTGTATGTGTCCATTTATCTCTGCCAATGAGTCATTGTGAGGCAGCCTTTACCACATGGGCCAAAAGCCCTTGCGGGAGCTTTACTTTGCTGGATCCACAAAAGACCGAACAAGGATACTAGTGAGATTGGGTGAAGTTTCTTTCTGCAGATCTCGGCGTTTTGGCCCCGTGACTGAAGGAAGTGAAATGCATGTGCACCATATTCCTCAGATGTTGGGACGGACCATCATAACGACTTTACGTAGAGAGTAGGACCCACCCCGGAACTCCGCCCAGTACACTCCATCCTGGTTCTTGCTGCGGTAGGGTCCACCACGGTGCCACACTCCATTGAGGTTGGAGTGTGCACATGCATTGTACCACCAGCCACCTTTCTGGAAGTGTGCACAGTTCCCTGTGGGCATGTGAAATGGCAAAGATCATTCTAACAACCGTGCCCCTGGTCAAGCACAGACTTGTTAAAAAAAACAAAAAAAAACACATCGGATGAAGTGGGTCTGATTTGGAAGCGATACTGTGCCATCAAAATTTAAATATGATGCACTTTTGGCATACTTAGTGCATTTGTGTTTATGCAAGTGCCTGAATGCCCAGCCAATCTGGGCTTGCTTTGTCCATTAGTAGGCCATTTAGAAATTAACTGTTTATTGAGTCTGCATATTTTATCACAAAAAAGCTCTAATTGTCTGTCAGATGAGGTGAGTGCTTGCTTATGCAGACCTAATGACTTCCTTAGACCAAGCTCATTGCTATCGAGGGATATAAAGATGGTGTAAAGGCACACCTGTGTAGGAGTCTCGGTCTAGGTCCAGTGTGGTAAACTCCTTGCCATTATGCCAGAGTAGTGAGTCTCCAGCATTTCCCGAGTAAGGACCAAGCCGTAGTCTATAGAAATCGCTCTCAGGTGACACCAAGAAACTCGCGTACTCGGCAAAGACCTTTCGGCCCTGCCAGTCCTCCATTAGAACCAGCAATTTGTATGTCGTTTGATTTGTCAACCACAGGATGTTCTCAAGGCCAAGCCAGTATTCCCCATCAATGTTACCAAATCCTTTCTAGGAATGACAAACAAGTGAAAAATATGTTAAAATTGTATTCTCATTAACCATTGAGATAGTTATAAAAACGTTCGCTAGTAAACACAAATTATCTTGGCACACCTTGTAGTTTTCCCAGTTTCGAAAAAAGTTAACAGATCCATCTCGGCGACGCTGGATGACAAGCCAGCCCCCTGGGTCGTGGTCTTGGTTGCACCATGCTTGCATCAGACGGCTCGTGCGGTGTGGCTGTATGAGATATACCCCGCTGGAGTGCTGGCCAGCCTCCCAGGCATGCAAGCAATCTCTCCACGGACCTGCTTGGGATAACGGAGAAAATAATAGTGTCTGCATGAGCATATGGAAACGTTATTTGATGGTTTGATTGGTCCTCTTTCTCTAACTTTAGCTGTGTTTGGCTAAGTTTAGTGAACGATAAGATAAGTTTCATTAACTAAGTTTTCAACATTTTCCTTCATGGGACCAAAAAAGCTCTTTGGTGGGCATGTGCTTTTACTTGAAGCATTAGATTTGCTTTGCTTCCCATTGCAGTTGAAATAGTCTGTTGATGCCGACTGACATGATCCTTGCCAAAGACTAATATTCTCCAAATTTCATGAAATCTGGTCCATAAAACCCTGAATCGTGTTGTGTTGTTATCATCTTAACATGAGGAAAGAATCCCACGTGACAATTACGTTGTGAACTTCAATTGATTTTTTTTTTTTCATTAGGAAGTAAGTCGTCTCCTCGGTTTTGAGACTCTGCTGTTGTCATGGTTCTACATGTAATGAAGTTCTTATTATCCTGCAAAAATTTAACATGCATTGAAGAGTTTAAGCTATGTAAAAAAACAATTCCAGATGCCTTGATGAGCCGTCTGGCAGCTGCGATGAATGTACTTTTCATCGTACCTTCTCTTCTTCTTTCTAACGAAAACCCACAAATGAAGGTCTAACATTCAAGACCAACAGGCCTGAGCTGCTGTGCATCCTACTATTAATTTGCATTTGGTCAATGGCTTTGACACCCCCCCAAAAATGTTTTATTACGACCCTAAGCATCAAAAAGCTACATATATCGAACAAACAGTTTCAAATGGAGCACCTCCCCACCATTACAGCATTTATATTGCATTTGAAGATGTGACGATACATGCGAATTGTTGCTCCCAGCTTGCCGGTTCGATGACAGCAAACGCCATTTGCATTTTTGCTTCCTCCATCCGTACCCCGTTTGGCATACCGTGTGGGCATAGGCAACTTGCTAGTTTTGTTAACTTGAAGAGCCTGGAAACTACAAGCCAGGTTTTGGTTTCGCTATTGTCTGGCCATTTTTCAATACTGGGTGTAAATCAGTTTTGGGGACTTTGAGATTAAAAATTGAATGGAATGGCGATCTGCATGTTGTTTTAACTAGCCAGATAAAGGCTTCAGCGTCCAAGAAAACAAGCTGCTGAAAGACCTGGCAGGGTGAGTTGGGTTTTTTGGGGGGTTTTAAAAAAGTTTGCACCAGTCTATACTTGGGCTTCGTGCTGCCATTGTTAAGTGCATCATACTCTTCTGCTCTTTCATTCCATACTCCACTGGCATCATTTCCTCAGGTGCTGTGACTTGCTTGTTTACCACACTTTTCTTTCCATCCTTTGTTTTTATTTTGCATAGACACCAAGGCACCCTCAGCAAGATGGTTGTGTTACTCCTTTAGCCATCTGTTTGTCTCATCAGCAGCCACGCGTGCTGGCTGCTGGTTTTCTTTTCTCTTCTGTGCCCTCAGTCCATTTCCTGGCCCTATCCCCAGCTAATGGGCCAAACCAAGCTTCCTGTCTTCCCCCAAGCAAAACACTGACATTTTGAATTGAGCTTCCATACCTTGTGTGGTCTTCTGCTTGCTCTCTTTTAGCATTCTGTGCTCTAGAGGTTTTGCAGGCAACGTTTATTTTAATTAAACTCTTTAGTAATGTGTAAGTCATATCCTCGGCAGGCCTTAGATTTAAAGTCGAGTTTGAATTTCATAGCTCCTAACATCTGATTGAGTATCTGGCCTATTCTTTTAAACACCATTGGAACATCTGAGGATACGAATGTCAATAACAACAGAAATCATACAGCACTAACCTGAAGGATGTGTGTGATCAATAATTGGTGGAGTTGCTTGTTTTGTAGTTGAGGTTTGCAGAGTGGTAGTTGTAGTTGTTGCAGTAGTAGTCGTGGTGGTGGTGGAGGGAGCATTCTGTGTCTGGTCTCTCTGGATCTCATTGATGAAAAGCTGACCAAGTGTGGGTGGAAAGCGATGTATTGGAGGAACATTAGGTGCTGCCAGCGAAAGGGTGTTGCGTCCAGTGAAATGTGGTGGCCGAGGGTTGTAGGTTTTGCGGCATTGTTCTTCCAGCCACGCAATAACGACTGACTGGTTCTGCACCATTGCACGAAGGATGGTATATTTCTGCTCCAACTCTCGGTACCTGAAAGAGGAATGTGGAGGCATGACAGTAGTGGAAAGAGGCAGTTTCCTTTTTTTTTTTCTCTCTCTATACAGGATTGAGATTTGTGGAAGAGCAAGGTGATGGAGGAGGGTATGAACTGACAGTACAGCAGCGAGGCAACTCTTGGACACAATAAGCAAGGGAATTAACAAACAGGAAAAGAGGGTTGATAGCAGGGAGGAAACAGTAATCTGCAATTAAGAGCTGTGTTGGGTTAGTGGAGGTAAGAGAGATTCTGAGTGAGAATATGAGATGTCTGTACACCACCTGCTTGAACCCTGGATGGTAAGTGGGATAGCATCGCGTCTGGAAAGCAGTTCCACATTTCGGAGACTCAAGGAACAAGAGTTGACGTGTGCAATCAGCCTGGATATTGGAAATTTTACCAAGAAGGGGTTACTTGAAGAATGCGTGCATCCTTTCGTTGTTTGGGAAGATTGGATAGCAGAGGGAGCGAGACCTGAGGAGAGGCTACTGACCTGTCTGTGATTTGAGAGAGACCTTGTGCTTTGCCCTCATCATAAGAGATTGCAGTAATGTAGAGAGAGACAGAGACAGAGACAGAGAGGATGATGCGATGCTGGGGTGCTCGTCCATAGGGGAGAGAGTAGTACTCTTTAGCTACGGCCAAAGGCGTTATAGTCTTCTTTGAATTGTCCTGATTTTTTTAAGGAAAGACTTGCAATGAGTAAGATACTCAGTCTTTAGCTGGCTTTGGAGGTCAGCTTCTCTCCGTTGTCACCCCCAGAAGAGGTGAGGTCTTTAAAGTCAAGTGGTTGAACCTCTTCCAGTGGCTGATCATGGAAGTAGATAGGTGAGTTCATTTGATGATCTTTCTGAAGCAAAAGGGTTAAACTGAGATTTTCCAGGGTTGAAGGATGTGTTTCACTTGTCAGACCATCATCTAATCATTTCCAGATCAGCAGAGACTGACACAGCTGTTATCTGCCTATCATTGCAGTGGGGGTTCTGTACATCACAGTGGGGTCATTTGCAAAAAGGAAGAGATGGTTTTCCAGAATAAGACTGGGCTTAACACATTGCCATGGGGAGCTTCAGCCTTCACTTGGGGTGAGAAGAGGAGAGGGTTGCATTGATGGTAACATATTGTCTGTGTGAGTGGAGGCAGTCAAGTGCAACAATGAAGTTTGCAGGATGTCAGACTGTCGAATGCCCGATATATGTTCAGGGATACTGTCCTTACCTATTGATTGAGATTTAGGACCTTTATCAATTGTTGAGAGTGGAGCAGCAGTATGTCCAGAGTTGTGACTGGAACAGGATCCAAACTGATGGTCTGAGAGATCAGGCTGTTTAAAAAGACGAAAGACTTGATGAGCAGCAATGATGGATTCCATGACATTGCTTCGCATTGGAAGTAAGCTTATTTGAGGAAATTTTTTTGAAGCATTCTGGTGGTTTCGATTGATGACTTCCAGGCAGATGAGAAGCAGCCAGAGGAGAAAGAGAGGCTGAAAAGAGCAGATCTAGAGTAGAACCAAGAGCAACAGAGTAGGATTTGAAAACATAGGTGCCGATGCCATGCGTTGAGTTAACAACACGTTGACGGAGCACTAAAAAAGGGACATTGCGAAACATTCCTTCAGAAATAAAATTCTTTAACAATCAACAATGTAGGCATTGGCATTTGCAAATGCAGAAAGAGAGGTAAAGATTGAGAATAGTTTGCAGAAGATGTTGCAGCAAGAACCATGAGAACTCAGGGACCAATTAAGACTACCCTCTGATCAAGGCAGAGTCATTGGCCTGATGAGGCCATCCATTTGTTGCATTACCACTTTGTGAGATGAACATGAACAAATCATGACAACTAAAACGGCACTCGATAGAGCGCATGCATACCTCCGCCAGGCTGAACGGTTTATATTTTGCATCCCACTGATGGACCGGATCTGGATCCGGACCTGAACCAAAATGAAATTGGCTTGTTCTTGTCACTTAACCAACTCGTCAACCTAGTTTTATCATAACTCGTCCACAACTTTTTGAAATACCATGCTACACAGGCCTTATCTCTCAATGGTGAAGAATGACTAAAAAAATTTAAATCCTTCTATTCTTATCCAGATTCAGATATTCACTGACATCAAATCAATTAATCCTTGTCACACACCCAACTTGTTAACTAAGTTTCGTCCTAATCCGTCCACACCTTCTTGGGTCGTTTTTGTCCCCATCTCTCTGGTGAAAAATCACTTTTAAAATTCTAGTATCCGGATCTGTATCTCGATCTTTATCAAAATCTAGTCATTCCGTGAGATGACTTGTCACGTCCTTGTCACGCACCCAACCTCTCCACCAAATTTCGTCTAAATTTGTCCACAACTTTTTGAGATCCTGTACACAGACAGACGAACAAACAAACAGACAGACAGGGGTGAAACATAACCTCTGTCCTTCTTCGGTGGTGGAGGTAATGAGCTGTGTGTGGTGTTTGTTTCATTGATCCATCTTACCTGCCAGCAAGCTTAAGCATCTCTGCTGTCTGGTTGAGGACCTTGTTCTCAAGTTGGGACATTTCAAGTGAGTTGTCTCTCTTCCGAATAATCTCATGGAGCAGCTGTAGGTACAACTGAGTGACACGTGAGTTCATGTTGCGGCTCTCTTTCCGTAACAGCTTTACTTCGTTTACAATGCCACCATCGACCTCCACCAGGTGCTGCAAGCTGTCGATCTGCCGCTTCTGTTTGAGAAGGCTGTCCCGCACTTCCTCAACATCCTTTCGTGTTACGTCTGGTGACTCGCTTCCTTCCCGGGTGCCTTGCCGTTGTGCATCCAAGCATATTGGACCTGTGATCTTCTGCTGGGGTACCACAAAAGTGTAAGAGCAGCGGTTTGAGGAGCTGTCACTCGCACGTGTCCATCGTCCAGCTCTCACTTGTTCATGCCCACCCTCGCTGCTGTCAAAAACTTCAGGATCTGAAAGCAGAGCTGAGGTTGCAACTGAGAGTGAGGCTAGCAGAAGTAGGAGCAGACACCAAGGAAGCAGGTGACTAAGCTGGCACCTTTCCATGGTGTTTCTTTGTTGGATGGAACCTGTCTTCTTGCTCACCTTTGTGGATCTGTCTGTAAAGGAGAGATGGAAAGTGTTGTTACATCAAGCATCGTCATTTGAGGACAGTAATTATCTACTTGATTTGTGTAAAGGTCGTCTCTTGGCCACATGTTTCCCTCCACTCTATTTTAGTGCATTCACTGTACCTTACCCACTGATGTTGTTCAGCTCTTCCATAAGCCATTGTGAACTATGATCATTCACGGTCTTTGTTGGCTCAGTGAGATTGTCCAATTAGTCTTGCCCAAGGGGTTGCAAGACACTTGCAATGTGTCCGTCCATTGTCCTCCGTATGTTTTCACTTTTAATTTTAACTCTGATGTCATAGGGTACACGGTATGGCAGCCATATTGGATTAAAGGAAAAAAAAATTGGCCCTCTTCTTCTCCGAAACTGCTCAATGAAAAGAATTGAAACTTGGTAGATGACGTGTGTGTGTGTGTGTGTGTGTGTGTGTGTGTGTGTGTGTGTGTGTGTGTGTGTGTGTGTGTGTGTGTGTGTGTGTGTGTGTGTGTGTGTGTGTGTGTGTGTGTGTGTGTATAGTAATAACAATGACATCATATGTGAAGTGGTATTCCATGTTGACATGCAACTCTTGACAGATCTTGGATATGAGGCCTGAGAGAGGGGGCAGCCAAGCCTGACGTTTGGGCAGTTACTGAGATGGCACACAGGCTAACTCAGTTGGTATCAGCAGATCCTGAGCGAGTGGTAATATAAACTAGTGTATTCCTCCCAATTTGAGTGTTATTTATTGTTTTTCATCATTTATTTACATCTCATGATGGCAATGTAGCACTACAGCCTGCCCGTCATGAACGGGTCTCAGTATGTTTCAAGTTGTAGGTTGATCGACTCCGAAGGTTGAAACTATTTTTTGTCATTTCAGATCCCCCCCCCCCACTCTTTTTTTTATTTTTTTTTTTAGCTCCAAATAATTGATTTGCTCAAGTTATAAATATAACCCATGGGAATATGATGTAGTTATTTCTACAAACCTTCACTTCCAACGGTAATTGGAAGTCGAAGTTTCCATCTCACGGGCGAGTACACCGTGTTTGTTCATTCTTGGATTCCTGGAGTTGCTGATAAACGAAATCATTTTCACCGCTCTGAGTCCTTCTCTAATGCTTTTCAGCTGCTCTCTGTATGAAATGTAAACAGGGTGTCATGGAGTGCTTTTATCCCTGTGGGTGAGAGCCTGGTTGGTGTTCCATTTGTTACTTTGTGGCAACTTGGAAGCGAATGTTTTCGATATACTGTAATTGCAAATTTTGCACTATGGCTTGCAGGAAGCTCCAAACATGAAGGTTAAAAATATTTTTTTTAATTAAAAAATATATAATCGGCCTTCCCCTGCCTCATTAGGGAGCAAACACACACCGTTAACATCCTCTTCACCATTTGTTTCTGTAAGCTTGAACAGTCTGCACGTTTTTACTAATCTGGAAAATCTTTCAAACTCCAATTTGCTCTTCCTCTTACCATTAGCCTTTCACCCTTCGCTATTTGGTGCCAGGTCTTTATTCGTTTCCCTTCACATGTAAGCCCATCTCCCAGTGCCCATGTTGGCCTCATTCCATACTTTGCAGTTGGTTTATTGTCCTTGTAATTCCTAAAATCCTTCCCGTGCATGCCAAACGTTTTCACCAACCGTGTGCTACCGAGAGCAGGCCCTGCCGACAGAATTACTTTGTTTGTTTGGCGAGTTCGCAGAGTGAATGAGATCGTTTTATTGAATACGTTTTGTTTGTTTGTACAGGGTAAGCGAGCCAGCGATACGTCAGACAGGCCGAGACTTGAATTTTGACACAACTGGCACGAGTTGCATTCGGGCGATGGAATTACCGACTCAAATGAAGTCATTGGAGCCTTCCCCTCAATTGAGAGTCTGGAACCTCCACGAGCCAGTTTTGGTCACGTTTCACCCTCACTCGCGATGAAGGATAAATCTTTTCAAAGTGGGACTTCTAAAATGAAATGGACACATTTTTTCCGTTCTGCCGTGCTTCTTTGTGCCAACTAGTGGAACCCAAAACATTTCCTCTGATACGGAGATGTTTTCTGGGTCCTTTACGCTTGGGAAGGTGTTGTGTTATGATTTTAAAGCTATAATTCAACAGTAAAAGCTGTAGTTTTTCAGCGATTGAGGATTCTTATGGTCCCCCCCCCCCCCATAGTACAGTGTAATCCTTCTGTGAGCAACCTACGCTCTCATTGAGTTTCTCCAAGAGTTGCACATTATTCCGAATCATGACATAGGCCACCGGTTAAGGCCCAGTCACACCTTGACATTTTAGCCAGCAATGGCAACATATTAAAATGTATGTAAAACGCTGGCTTACGTTGAACTTTTGATGTTTTTTTTAAAGATTCGGACGTATTCATAACGACTTGGTCTTATGCATAACGTATTAGTAATGGACACAGAACGTTTTGTTGCATTCTAGATAACTTATACCAATGAATGCTGAACCTGTTGTCGGCCTTCACAACCTATGCCCAACGATAGTCTAACTTATGCCTAGCGCGCTGCACGCATCGCTGACGATGACGTGGCGTAGGTTATGAAAAGGCTGCCGCACAACGATTCAACTCATAACCGCCGCAGAAATGGAAGTGTCAACATCCCAGTCACACCTGGGCGATCTTGCCAGCGTATGCCGACCTCTGAAAAATGCGTCTAAATCGCTGGCGCACGTCGAATACGGTATGGGTAAGTTTGGTATGCGTGAATAGAACGCTAAAGTACGCTATCATACGTCGTATTAAATGGAGTACGTCTTTTAATTTTAAACATGTTGAAAATTTTACGACGTACTTGCCGTATGACACACGCTCCGCATGCGATGGGAATAAGTTGTACACACGTTACGCGATCGGTGACGCACATCGACACACGTTACTTGTAAGGTGCTCATAAGTCGAAACACGTCAAGGTAATGGTTAGCGTCAGTGTTCCAGACTCCCGGTTTTTTTTTTTCTTCGGTATGACGGTGTTCAGTGTACAGTGCGGTTATGATTTAAATCATTGAGCGGCAGCCTATTAATTATATTATATTATAACCGCACTAGAAATCGAAGTGTCAAAATCACCATCATAACGAAGGAAGGAAGAAAAAAAACAAACAAAAAAAAAAACCAGGGAGTCTGGAACACTGACGCTAACCATTACCTTGATGTGTTTCGACTTATGAGCACCTTACAAGTAACGTGTGTCGATGTGTGTTACCGATCGTGTAACGTGAGTACAACACGTTACTCATAGGTTAGAAATAACTTTCGGGTACGCTAAGCATTACCTTAACGTGTTTCGACTTATTAGTAACTCACAAGTAACGTGTGTCAACGATCGCATGACGTGCCTACAACTTATGGCCAGCGTTATACGGAACGTGTGAGTCGTACGCTGGCATAAGTCTTAAAATTTCAAGCATGGAAAATTTGAGGACAACCGAAAAGTACAACGTTTAAAGTCAGCGTATAACGACGTATGGCAGTGTTTTTCAGCGTGCTCTCAATGTTATCAAAACTTACCCATAACGTATTCGACGTGTACCAGCGTTTTAGACAAATTTTCCAAAAAATCAGCATAAGCTGGCTAAAACGTCAAGGTGTGACTGGGCCTTTAGAGCAGTTTTGTTTCGCCCTCTGAATTCTTGCAGTGGGATTATCAACGCACTTTCGTTTACACTAACTGGTAATCAGTTGTTGAAGTTTCATGGATTAAATTTATATATTCAGAATAAGTCTCTTTCTCCCAAAAATGAGTTCTGATGGGGTTTAAACCCAGTGAAGTTTGGCAAATCCTTTATTTCTGTTCATTTTATGACATCATAGTGTTTGAAACAAAATGAGCAGAGTACGAGATTCGTCACAAGCTTTCAAGGAACTGCAAATGCACCACTGGTTTAAGGAATAGTGTTAAAACCTCGGGCCAGTGCTGATGTTTTAACCTCTTTGCGGCCCTTAGTGTTCAACTACCTATATAATCTCCATCCCCTCTGTTGTGAAATGCTGAGGATTTTCTCGCGGAAAATGAGAGATAAGGGAGCACTCATACGATGCAAGTTTGCAAATTTTGGTGGCATTGGTTAGAAGAAAGTGGAAACTACTTGGTCATTTCAACAGAGCGTGTAAAGAGGTTCCAGAGTGATAATGAAGCACTCCAGGATCAAAGCACTACCATTTGGCCATTTCCTCAATTGAGAGAACATGTGTGCAATGTATGAAAATATATTTTTTTAATTAATAAATTGTCTGTTGTTCTGACAGGATGGTCCACAGGTAGCACACTTACTTCTGAACTATCTAGTCTCATTTGGATTGCTGACCCGACTGTAACCTGTCCGATTGGTGCTTTACAGGCAGGGTGCTTATTACATTGTACCATCCCTCGGGTGGACATTAAGCCAGGTGTCCCATCTACTATTGTTAGCTGGTGGCCGTTACAGATCCCACGGTGTCTTTCACGTAGAGTTAGCGAGTTATCTCTGCACCCTGAACAAATTAAAAATTATTTCCCTCTCCAGCTCGAGTCGAACGCCATACCTAGCCAGTCAGCCTGTGAAAGACTTCAGGCAAAAACTTTCTCTCGCTGACCCCACAATAAGAGGAGAATAATTGGGGCAGGAGTAGTTTGTAGTCGTACTCTCACGCCATATTGTACTTGAGATCTTTAGCTGAACATCTCGTCACGTCTCATGAATGAACTTGAACCATTAAATCAATTTACTTGATAAAGTGGAGAAAGAATTGTTCATGATTTTTTTTTCCCATCCGAGTATGTGGAGACATTTATTTGTTCTCGTTTTGGTTTCCTGTGTTGTGCTTGTTCTTGTGAACAAAGACATGATTAGTGCTGTGTGGTACAGAAGCACTTTGTCTCACTGTTGCGTTGACTGTTTTCTGGTGGCTGGTTTGCATGGGAGGACCATTAACAATTGTGACATTTGCTCTAATTCTATTTCCCATCGTCTTCGCCCTGGGAACCAAGTGGGTGCAATTCTGCCAACCAACTGCCTTAGCTCAACACCCCCGTGGTCCCACAATGTTTGGTGCAGGCAGCCAACAGCTGGAAAAATAACTGCCTGCTGTAGTTGGTGCTGAACTTGGGGTTGTATATGGGATCCAGAGTAATTTTGACAATCGGGGGTTCTAATCAGGGACGTTGTTGAAAGACCTTTCGTCCTGTTAGCACTTTTACTTTGACTGCTTGAACCTCCTGTCCCTCTCCATGGATCATCTCGGCTTCAAAGCATTCGGTGTTCTCTCCTCGAGGGGGTGTACTGCCTAATTAAAGGTTTAAATAACAACTTTGTAATGCTTTGCTTGCACAAATATCCATACTCTTATGGAGAATGTCAAAAGCAAAGGTTCAACTGAGTGTCCATATATCCTAGGGAGTAACAAAACATGTCATAGACTTCATAATGATCTCAGCTGAGTTTCATCATGTTATCTTTACTCTTGGTATAAAGCAAGTCTTGGACTTGCAGTCATTGTTGCCAATTATTCTGGGTTTTATCAACAAGCCCATTCAGCCACAATAACTGCATTGATGTCAGAATAAATAATAATTAACAACACGAATGCAATAATCACTCGATGAAACACTTTTCTGTATTCTCAGCATGCTTGGTTAAGCCTTAGTTTGCTGCTGCTGTTGATGTGTCTTTACTGTTTGTTTAATGCCAACCGTTAAGACATCCGGCTTTCTGTGGTTTTTCTAATTTTGATAATATTAACACAACCACACTGGTGGTGTAACTTTGCTTGGTTATGCTTGTATTTGACTCGCATCTTGTTGATAGGCCATGAATGCATAAATGTTAGGGTGTGTGTGCGTGCGTGCGTGCGTGCGTGCGTGCGTGTATAATCTCAGGACTTAGCTAATTAATAGGTTTAGAAGCCACAACCTTAAGGAACAGACAGCGAAGCTTCTCACCTGGAGCCGCAGTGTTGGTCCGTCTAATCTCACCGCATCTTGTCAGCGTCTGTTGGTCATGTTCCCATTCATTGGGTGTATCTTTTCGTTGGTCTTGTTCTCAGGTCCAGTGCTTGTAACCCAGTGAATCCCACACGAGGCAACAGCTTGCCAGGCCAACCCCAAGGATCGGCTGTAGTTCTAGCTCCCTGGAAGCATCCTGAGGGTCTCTGTTCTCCTCTTCATCGTCCACCCACTGACGGTCGATGGTTCTGTGATCTCGTTGGCTTTACTGGTAATGAGCCGGCAGCGAAGACAGCTAGGACTGGCTGGGAGAGTGGCCCTGGCTTGTAGAAGGGTTGGAGTCCGTGGTGGGATTGATGAGAGGGGAGGGAAGGGAGGGGATGGAGAGAGAAGGAAAGGGAAGGAGGGCTGAAGCTGCCGTGCTGCTGATGTCATCTTGTTTCCACTAATGACAGTGGGGGCTGTGGTCATGGGCTCAGACTAGGGTTGTGATGGAGTTTTGTTTTGGGATTTGGGTCAGCAACCGGATTGGGGGAGAGGAGTTTGTGTTAACATTTGGGGTGCAGTTGAGATACGACTTGAGAGATTAGAGCAAGTGATCTGGAATAACCCAGGAAGAAGGGGTTATGGCTGGTAGCTTAAAGCAGTGTAGTGGTGATGAGGTTTGGAGTGACCTCAGGATGAGGGAAAGGGAGGGGGGGTGGTCTGTTGGATAAAGCTGAGGATGAATGATTTATCTGGGGGACTTATGAAAGCCTAGTCTGATGATTTGGAGGAGGAGACCCTGGGACTTTTCCAAAAACGCATTTTTGACAGCAGTTCAGTTCAGTTCAGTTGCTTTGCCAATATGGAAGTTTGCTAGTTTTGATAATTGTACAATGATCATCTTAAGCAAACTTACAAAATTATTGGCCTCTCGCCCTCTGTATTCAGGCCTTTGATCCTGCCAGAGCTGTTTATCAGTCGTGGTTTGGCACATCAAGCAGAGTGTGAAGCAGATAACCTTGCCATTCTTGTTTAACTTTGTTTAAAGGTTGCACTATTTAGCATTCCCAGTCAAAGGATCTCAGGTTCAAATCCAATGTGCCATCGATATGTCCATTGTCTACTAATGTCCTTGTAACACCCCATAAAATTTCGTTGTCATCTCGTCTTCGTCCTGTATGTATTAGCCCCACCACAAGTCTTCAACCACCGTTTAAAAAAAGACCATTGTGGTTGTGATGCCATTGCGGTTACCCTTGTACTTGAGTGCCAAAGAGCTTTATGTTGGCTCGGGATGCAGTTGAGGATTAAAAACTATAAGTTGAGAATCCTGGACACTAGAAGACATGGGGAGGTGGGGGAAGAGGGGTATGGGAGGAGGGGGGAGGTGATGGTGGGAATGAGCCCTGCATCCCTTGATGAAACTGTAGTTGTACTTTTTTTTTTTTTCTTTTTTTTTTTTAAATTGTAGTCCAAAGCTCATTGAAGAGCTTTACACTTTTCCAAGAAGCTACAAACTTCTATCATACTTCGGACAAGGACATTGGAAGATGAAAATGTACTTTTACAAGGATTAGATGAACATTGGTGGTCAAATGAACGTGTGTATATGGGATTTGAACCTGCAATCCCAGAATCTTTAGCCAAGTGCTTACGGTATTAGGAGTACCAAACAGGCCAACCCCCGGCTGCATGCACCTGTATGCCAGGTGGTTGAAGACAGATTTGTTTGTTGTGCATAGTTAGGTGAGTGTGGAACTGATTCCTGCCTTGTATCGGTCCCTTCTCAATGTACAATACAAAGGAATACTGTGTGTGTGAGTGATGAGACTGCAATGTGTTTTTGAATCTACGCAGTTCTCAGAATTGTTTTGAAATAACTCCTGTTGCTAAGGAACTTGTGGCCTGGCTCAGCGTTTTGAATTACCTGTGAATGATGGCTGCCTCGATACTTGAGGCTGTGGTTTGGCATCCAACACATGACGCATGGTCCTGCCGTGCAGTGTTGTTATGATACATCAGGCCCGAATACAGCCTCTGTCTGTTAAGTGCGAGTTCAAAAAGGCGTGTGAGGCACAGCCGTCTGTGTGCTTGTCTGACTGTTTCATCCCTCATCGTTCCAGACCTACCAGATGCTCTGACATCAGGCTGACCTTGCCACCAGTTGCTATGGAATATGCTGTTCTGGGGCTCAAAGGTTAATTTGAAGCCCAAGCTTTTCATAATGTTGATAAAGGCAGATACCATTTGTGTTGTGATGCATGCCCCGACGGTTGATGGTTCATTGGTTCACATTCAGCACCTCGCCGCTGGTTTCAACATTTCTGGGGATCCAGCAATGCCGCTGATGCTGTCGTCCCTCATGTTGGTTAGGCCATTAATTTGGAATTTGGCCAGTGTACAAATTTGCACAATGGTCTCCTCCTGCAAAATGACTGAATAAACACTGAATGACTTCATGGGGTATCCATGCCATCATTAGCAATCATTTCCTTCAGTTATAACAGTAGGATGTTTAAGTCCACCAAGTCAATGCTGGTACACAGGACCCTGACTTAATGTTCCATCCCATTGATGGCGCACTCATTGACGCAACGCTTAGCTTGCAAAGTACCAGGGTGATGGTTTGTAGTCTGGTTAGAAATCGCACACAGACTAGGCATTCAAGGGTGAGAGCACAACCTCTTAGCGACCCTGTCAGCCATGATAAATGATGTAGAGGTTTACTCGGTGGATTGTCAGAGCAATTCGGAAAGGTCCAATGCTCCCCCTTGAGTTACCTTTTACCCAATTGCATGAACCATCTGTGGAACTCGATCATAAAACCATTACCGTTGCAGCTTCACACAAGCCATCTTTTGTACCTGGTTAAGAAGGCCGATTTCCACGTAATAAGTGAAAAGAAAAGCATTTCCTTCAGTTATAAACTCAGTTGTTTTGTATCTCATATTCGTGGTTGCTGCACTTTTACATCTGCTACCTCACAGCCAATGCTCGTGTGATGCCACTATTTTTGGACCATGGTGGAGGACTGATCGATGTCACCAGATGCACAGTGACAGAGAATGAATGACATATCTTGAATATTTCCCAGCTATAGAACGACCTGAAGGTATAATTGGACTCTACCGCGTCGGTGTTATTAGTATTGTCGAGACTTGCAACTGTTAACTATTCGAAGAACATTGCAAGTTTTCAAGCACTTATTTTCCTTCCATTTTTATCATGCCAAGCGTGTCACACTCATTGATGCATTCCACAATATGATGTCGTGACCGTCACTAATTTTAATCCCGTAAAAATTCAAAACCTCGGAAAATATGCGTACATCGCTCCCCTATCAAAGACATTTCTGATCATTATATTCCTGATCCATTGTACCAGATTCTGTTGCAGAGTGTCGGTGCTGCTGAAGCAGTTTGTTGTCGAGAATTGTGCTCGGTGTTTTACAGTTTCCTTCCGAGCAGTGCTTGGGGCAGGAATTTTGAATTTAGTCACGGTGCTGGTGATAACTCGCCCGACTCTTCATGAAGGACACCATGGGATGGAACACACATTGATGAAACACCAGGATGACAGCTTATAGCTGGGTTGGGATCCTTATCCAGGCTAGACAGCTTAAAGGCAAGTATGCATAACTCTCGGCCACCCTTCCAGCATATATACATGTTGTCGTGTTTCGTCGGTTAACACCAGCCTGAACGGTTAGCCAAACGGTTTTAACTCGGAGGGGAACAGCTGAGATTCTTGGAGATTATTGCACGTGCGGGAAGGGAAACAATGAGGGCGTTTACCAGAGGCGTTCACCAGAACGGGAGCACACGGGTTTACGCTCGAACCCACAATGAATAAACAAACACAAGTAAATTCAACAAATGATGATTTGATAAAAATAAATCAAAGATTTATAATGAAAATATATCAAGAGTTAGGTATTGAAAAGTGAGGCAAAACAATTCTAATTTGAGACGTCTCCACTCGGTCACAAAAGCAGACAAGGGGAAAGATAAAAATAAAAAATTTTCCCCCTTTGTGCTGGCACTCAGCTTGTGTCCAGAGATGTCTTTTGAGAAGCCTCACAGTCGACGAGCCTTGAAGCCACTTCACGAGAAACGCGCAAAATGGCGTGGAGTCATGCTCCTCGTGGAAAACGCACCAGATGGCCAGAAGACTCTCTCCACGGCCACGCACACGAGACGATTTGTGCGGTCGGTCCTTAACGTCAAGGCCCAACAGCCGTTGTTAGAGCTCCTTCTCACAATCGAAGCCACCGACACTGCTCCTCTCTCAGCACCAGGCCCGCTCACAGCAAATGGCACGGCTTTCCTCTTCTATCCTCCAACAAGGGATACTGCCGAGTTCTACCTGAGACGCGCTCCTCCTCTTCTTCTCTTTCTCTCCTCCAAAAGCGCACAAACTTCATGACCAAGCTGAACAGTCAATGGCTAGCGTCTTGCTCTTGCACATGAGCCAATTCACACCACACGGACACAAGAAAGTGCAGCTATCTCGACTGTGCCAAGGAGAAGCAAGCGAGACCCTCTGTGTTCCAACTGTCGTCCCCACTCGATCATTCTCCCTCTTATCTCACACTCACCAATGATCAGCCTCGGAGGCGTGGCCTGTTGGTATGAAGCCAGGTCGGCGGGTTTTTTGCCTGCTCAGAAATGTTTGGACTCCGTCGGCAGCCGGGTCGGCCGTTGTTGTTGTTGTTGTTGTTGTTGTTGTTGTTATAAAGCGTGGTTCTTTTATTTACAGCTTTGTAAATGCAAAAACGTAGGAAAAGGTCACGGGGGCAATCACATACTGGCAGAAACTATCCTTAGGCCCTATCTAGTTAACACAGCACCACCTTCTGTGTGGTGACACATAAACTACCTTCAGCTCACAGTTTTCCCTACTTAAATTACATTGATGTCTCCTACTCGTCCACAGACCATGCTACACTACACAATCCTCTCTTTACGATGGGATTCCTCCATCTACTCCCACAATCAAATATATATATATATATATATATATATATATATATATATATATATATATATATTGTTGTGGTTACCAGATTCGCAAACCACCATTCAGGTCCCTTAGGTGAGGTATCTCGGTAAGTGCATGTGTAGTTAGGCCCAAACCCGTTGTCTAGTGGGAATACATGTCATTTATACGTGCTGCGACTCTTCAGGATAGCCGTTTTTCTTTTACTATCTTTATTTTGGACCAACCGCCATGATCACAACCACAACAACAACCACCAACCACAACGCCGCTTCACCACAACCGCCACGACCTTTACCGTCACAACTCGCCACCATCGCATCACCGTCATCTCGCGCCACTCATGGGCACCGATGCTGGACTCGTGTAGGGCGCACGTTGAACAGCGTGTACAAAATCACGGATTTTCTGCTTCAAAAACGGATCAAAAACGACACACGCCCACTTTTTGCCGTCCAATCGGTGAGCGAGGGGCGATTTGGCCCCACCTCCAGAACGATCGATATATGCAAATTTGTGGATCAAAAAGCCTTCACGCCCACTTTTTCTCGGGCCAATGGGGAGCGAGGTGAAAGGTCAAAGGGAGGGGGTCAAAGGCGAAGTTACGGGGGGGATAAAAGGACGGTGTTCGTCAGTCAGAAGGGAGAGTCGCAAAGGAGAGTCAGCAGAACGGAACGAGAAGAGTCAGCAGAACGAGGTCGGAGAGTCAAGAAGAGGAGAGTCGGAAGCAGAGGGTCAAGACTTCGCGGGCGGTGGAGCTGCTCGTCGTGTGCGTTGGAGTCGGAACGGAGGGGACGGAGCTGTGGAAAGGCGGCGACACCAGACGAGGGGGTGCTCGCGTCGTGCAGGAAGCTGCACCCGAGGGAGGCCGACAGCGCGACCTGGCCGAGGTGGAGACGCTCGTCGCATATAATAAAGATCCTCTATACCCCGAGCATCAGCAACCCCCTCCTGTTTCCCCCCGCGCTGAGATAGTGCGACCAAGGGGGCCCCATTCCCACCCCCTGCCAGGCACGGTCCACGAGGCCCGCGGGTTGCGGGGCCATCGCCGCTCCGCGTCTCATCACCAGACGGGTAGGCCCGACCCGGTCTCGGCCCCAGGCCTACCTCATTCTTGGGGGATTTCTTTTCCTTGGTTTTGGGTATGTGTTGTCGGCGCCGTCTGTGAAGTAGAATTGTATAAGTGTTGCCGTGTGCTCGGTAGTCGGTATTAGCTCTGCACTGTGTTTTCACTTTTATGTTTGCTTTTTGTGTAAATGGAATTGTGTTTTCTTTTTTGTGTGCATTTGGTGGAATTGTATTTGTGTGCTTCCCGTGTGCCGCGAATAAATGTGCTTTATTGTTGAACTGTTCTCCCGCTTCGCTTCGTCTTTTCCCCCATTGAACCCTCATCTTGCTTCACGTAAAGGGTTGGTAGTGGGCTGAGTACGCCCGATAATTAATCGAACCGTCGAGGTCGACGATAACACCGCTCGGTTATTCTGATAGTACAGAACGGGTCGCTTAAGTGGCCCGTGTCCGAAGTCGACCTGCGGCGAGGTGCGATCGCCCGGTCTACCCTCCGCGTGGGTACTTAGGTAGTTCGAATTTGGCGAGCAACCCTATCCCACGCGGGGGCTGATTGGCTCGATCGCGGTGAGACCGAAAGGTCCACCCGTGACTGGTTCCCGGCGTTAGTCCGAGAGGGTCACGACTGGATTGTCCGTCCGGTGGGCGACGTGCCGCGATTCGAGTTACGTGGCCGTCGCACGCCGGCGGGCGCGAAGACCGCAACACTGGTGTCAGGAGTGGGATACAAATTCATCGCCCTCCTCGCGGCACTGGTATCGGAGAACAGGAAAACGGGCTCTCCTGTCTCCGGCTAAATTTACGGGAATCGGTCCAGGGGTGAGAGAAGCGACCCCCGATTCCCTCCAAATTACGAGCGAGCAAATTAACCCTTCACGAGAAGCAAGATGGCGTCTCAAGGCGAGCGGGAGCCGGGGGTATTAGAAATGGATGTAGAATGTGTAGAATCCATGGTCCAGGATGGAATCCCCGAGCAGGAAATGTTGATTGTGCAGGAACACGGACTCGCCCAACTGAACCCAGGGCCCGAGGTGGGTGCGGCAGCGGCCGCGGTGTATGACACCTCCCCCCCCCTCTCCACCAAAACCCTTCCCCAACCCTTGCCGAAACGACTCAGCTGAGTGCATCCAACATGGCCCAGCTATGCGCCATGCTGGCGGCAATGAACGAAAAGATGAATGCGAAAATGATCGAAAAGATGGATACAAATACAAATGAAATGAAAAACGAAATGAACAAGCAAATAAACGGAATGGAAGCAAACATGAAGGAAGAAATGAAAGAGCTACGGGGTGAGACGCAGAACATGGGAATGAGCCTGAAAGGAAGCTTGGAAGAACTAAAAAATGAAAAAGGAAGTCGACACGATACGAGCGGAGGTGACCGGGTTAAAAGAGAAAGTAAAAGGAGTGGGAGTCGCAATGGAAGAAAGTAAACAAGAGAGGGTAAACGAAATAAAGACGGTGGTGGGAAAAATAGACAAAGTAGGAAAAGGATTGGGAGAAGTAAAACAGGGACAAGACCAAATAAAGGAGGAAATCGGGAGGAACACGATGGCGATAGAGGAATTAAAAAGAGAACAAGGGAAAATAAAGGAGGGATTGGGAGCCATGAAGGAGGACTGTGAGAAAAGACATCGGGAAATGACAGACAAAGTTGAAAACCTGCGAAAGGAGGTAAAAGCGGAGACACAGAAAGGATTAAAGAAGGTGGCGGAGGAATGTAGAAAGAGACATGAGGAGGTAATTAATGAAATGGAGCGGAAAGCCGGAGAAAAGACAGAGGAACTGGGGGAGCAGATAGGAAAAAACCGGGGCGAGACAGAAGAGCAGTTTAGGACAACGAGGGAGGAAATATCCAAGACAAATAAGATGGTGACACAGGTACAAGGGGAGGTGGAGCAAATAAGAGAAAAAGTCGGGGAACTGTCGTTAGGAACGATAGGGGAGGAAATAAATGGGGTAATAAAGGGGAAAATGGAGGAAATGGAGAAGAGACTGACGGATAGGGTGGAGGCCCGGTGTGAGAAGCAGGGTGGCCTCCTTCGGGAACAGGGGGAGAGGATATACTCCCTCGAGGCGGATCGTGCCCAGGGGGGGCCGGTGTCACAGGGCGGAGGAGGAGGCTTGCCCGATGCGGGGGTGAGCATGCCAAGCTTGGGGAGGGTAGAGACCGCGGGGTCTTTTGGCCTAATGGGGGTACCCGGAATGACTGTTCCAGGGGTGTGCAGAGTGTGAGTCCAATGGCTTGGGAGAATAAGCGGGACGACGCGGGGCACGGACAGACGCAGACAAGGGTGGTGGAGCCCCGGGCAAATGGCTCGGACCCTGCGGGAGTGAGGCACCGTTGGGACTGGGGAGGTACACTCCTCCCGGAGTCCCTAGGGAACGGGAGGAGACCTCGAAAGAACCGAGGGTGCCGCTACCCCCGTACGATGGCAAGACGGACTTGAGGGCATATATGGCCCAGTTCCAGTGTGTTGCCAGAGGCAATGGCTGGAACGAGGTGCAGGGTGTGGCACAACTCACAGCGGCCCTGCGTGGCGTGGCTTTGGAAGTCCTGACCACGGTACCCAGTGAGGCGGCGACCCTGGACGACCTCCATTCGGCCCTAAAAACCGATTTGGCATGGACCAGCAGAGCGAGCTTGTTAAAGCTCAGCTCAACGGGCGCAAACGACATCCCCAGGAATCACTGGGAGAATTGGCACATGACATTCGCCGCTTGGTGGGGATCGCGCACACCAACATGCCGCCGGAGTACCGGGAGGAGATTGCCCTGGACCATTTCCTTCGAGCAATAGGGGGCACCGATGTCGGAGCATTGCTCACCGTATGGCGCCCGGACAACCTCCAGAAGGCGGCTGATACTGCTGCCTGCTGGGAGGCAGCCAGAACGCCATTGGGAGGGGCTGGGCGCCATGCGGTGGCAGTCCGACAGGTGGACCCCGTGCACGACAGTGCGCTGGGAGCCGGGGCAACCCTGGGCGACCAAGCGCGAGTGGAAAGGATGGTGCAGGGCATGTTCGACCGCCGGTTCGGGAGACCTGTGGAGAGGCGGTCGGGCCCGGGAAGGGCGGGAGATGGGCCATCGGGGGTACCCCAATTCGGAATGGAGGGGTATAATTCGGCGTACTGGAGGCAAACACCTTACCAGAAGAGGTGTTATAATTGTGGCGCAGGGGACCACCTGCAGCGGAGGTGCAACGCCCGCGCAGGGAAAGGCCCCCGCGAAGAGAAGAGCCACGGCCCCCTAGACCACCAACTCCGCCCGGGTCAATAGGGATAGCCAGGCCCAACCATCCCCCCACCAGTCCCCGGGAAACTAAGAAGTGCCGAACATGTAGGGCCGTGTTCGGCAGACTCAGACGGAGAAGAGCCCTCAGAACTGCGACAGGTCATCAGTTGTGGCCAAATTGGCAAAGGTAGCTTAACAATTCGGTGCAAGATTGCCGGCGTAGGGGTAGACGCCGTGGTGGACACAGGAGCAAGCGCCACGATCATCAGCCCTGTGGTCCTTGATTCGAGTGTAGACGGTTGGGATGAGATCCACCGTCTGCAAAACCATAGTTTGCAGCTAGCTACCGGGGCAACGGCCCCTATCATAGGACGTGGTTTCGTGTCGTTTAAATTGGGCACTGTGAAAACCAAGATAGAGGTTTGGGTGGCAGAGGTGTACGACCCATGTCTAATAGGGTTGGATGTGCTGACGGCCGGTGGTTGTAAGATCGACTTGGGCCGGGGGGTCATGCAGTTGGGTGGTGAGGAGTTGCCGTTAGGAGGCGTGAGCACGGATGAGAGGGTGGAGCTGGAGGCTCCTGACTCCGTGGTCATTCCCCCGGGTGCCGAGGCGGTGGTCCCGGCCCGGTGGCGAGCACCCAACGTGGCAGGGCCCCTGCGGCCTAGCGGAACTACCGGCAGGGCCATCAACCCCGGGCTTAGTCGTGGGCCGCACCCTGGTAAGTACCGACGGGCCAGTAGTGCCCGTACGGGTGATAAATGTTAGCACGGAACCACGCACTATCAGGAAGGGCACGAAGGTGGCAGATTGCATCCCAGTAAAAGAGGTCGCAGAGCTGAGGGACGATAACGTCGAGCCGGACCGGCCCCAGAAGGAGTCTCCAGACTCGATTAGGAACTGGCCCGGTCCCATTTGTGAGATGGTAAATCGGAGTAGTGTAGATTTGGAGGAGGCCCAGCGGGAGGCCTTATACAAGCTGGTCGACCGACACATCGGGATCTTCTCCTTGTCACCCGAGGATATTGGACGTACGGGCCTGGTGCAACATCAGATCCACACCAATGGGGCCCGGCCTGTCCGTCAGCCTGCTCGAAGGCTCCCATGGAGCAAAAGAGAGGAGGCTGATGAACAGGTTGAGAAGATGCTCAATGCAGGTGTCATCGAGCCCTCGGGAAGTCCTTGGATGTCACCAGTTGTGCTGGTTAAAAAGAAGGATGGGACCACGCGTTTCTGTGTGGACTATCGCCAGCTGAACAACGTGACACTCAAAGACTCCTATCCCCTGCCTAGAATTGACGATACCCTCGACGCCGTTGCAGGCTCTAAATGGTTCTCAACTTTGGACCTCAAGAGTGGGTATTGGCAGGTGGAGATGGATAAGACGGGGAAGGAGAAAACGGCATTTTCCACAGGGAAGGGACTGTATCAGTTCACTGTGATGCCGTTCGGTTTGTGTAACGCCCCCGCCACCTTTGAGAGACTGATGGAGCGTGTACTCGGCGGCATGCCGTGGCAGTCATGCCTGGTGTATCTGGATGACGTCCTGGTACACGCTAAAACATTCACCCAGGAGATAGCCAATTTGGACCAGGTGTTTGGGCACCTCAGGCAGGCAGGGCTGAAATTGAGCCCAGAGAAATGCACTTTGTTCGCGACAGAGGTGGCCTATCTCGGACACGTGATAGGCCGCGAGGGGGTGAAGACCGACCCCGGAAAAATTACAGCGGTAGAGGAGTGGCCCGTACCTACAACTGTCAAACAGGTGCGGGGCTTCTTGGGACTTTGCTCCTACTACCGGCGTTTCGTGGCAAACTTTGCGGAGATAGCCAGGCCCCTTCACCGGTTGACGGAGAAGGGGTTGAGATTTAATTGGACGGAGGAGTGCCAGGAGGCCTTCCTCAAATTAAAGGGGTGTTTGACATCCGCACCTGTTTTAGCGTACCCCACCGATGACGGGATGTATACCCTGGACACGGATGCAAGCCAGGAAGGATTGGGAGCAGTCTTGTCTCAGACACAGGGGGCGTGGAAAGAGTGATCGCGTATTACAGTCGGGCCATGAGTAAGCCCGAACGAAATTATTGCGTAACTCGTAAGGAACTATTGGCTATGCTGTCTGCCGTGAGCCATTTCCACCCGTACTTGTACGGGAGGAAATTTTGGTTCGAACTGACCATTCCTCCTTGCAATGGCTCTTACGGTTCAAGGAACCGGAGGGCCAAATTGCAAGGTGGTTGGAAAAATTGCAGCAGTACGATTTCAGTGTGGTCCATAGAGCCGGTAAGGCTCATGGGAATGCCGATGCGCTCTCTCGACGCCCCTGTCTGAGGGAAAACTGCAAATATTGTACGAGACATGAGGAGAGGGACCAATTGGCAGACGCCTCCCCGAAACTCCCAGTCCGTGCGGCCCGGATGGTAGGCCCAACTTTGCCACTAACCGCAGGAGAGGAATTTGGTGGATTGGCATGGAGCACGGCCCAGCGGGAAGACCCCGTGCTAGGGCCAGTGTACAAATGGGTCCAGGAAAACAGGAGGCCCAGTGGGGAGGAAATCGCCCCATTCGGGGCGCGAACAAAGGCATACTGGGCTCAGTGGAGGACCCTAGAAATGAGGGACAACATCTTGTATCGCAAGTGGGTGGAGATTCCTTCTGAACAAACTTCTTGGCTGGTGATAGTCCCTGATGGGTTTAAGACCCAAATTTTGAAACAGGTGCACGGTACCCGCGCCGGCGGCCATTTGGGCAGGACCAAAACAAAATCTCGGGCCCGCCGGCGGTTCTATTGGGTTAACATGGGGCGCGATGTACAGGACTGGTGTCGAGCATGCGACGCCTGTACTGCAAAAAGGGACCGCCACAGAGGATGAGGGCCCCACTCCAACTACATCAGGTTGGGGCTCCCCTGGAGCGAGTGGCCATGGACATTTTGGGACCACTGCCCCCACTCGCCAGGGTAATAAGTACGTCCTCGTAATTATGGACTATTTCACCAAATGGCCAGAAGCCTTTGCCCTTCCCAGCCAGGAAGCAGGGGTTGTGGCCAAGGCCTTCGTAGAAGGATTTACATGCCGGTATGGGATTCCGCAGGAGCTGCACACGGACCAGGGACGAAATTTTGAGAGTGAATTACTAAAAGAGGTGTGCAGGCTCCTGGAAATTCGAAAAACACGGACAACGCCCCTGAGACCACAGTCTGATGGCATGGTGGAGAGGTTCAACAGGACCCTGGTCCAACAGTTGGCCCTCTTCACCGCCACTAACCAGGAGGACTGGGACGAACACCTTCCGTACCTCCTGATGGCCTATCGCGCGTCCCAGCACGGGTCTACCGCATGTAGTCCGGCGCTGTTGATGTATGGACGGGAGCTGAGAAGCCCCGTCGATTTATTGTGCGGTCCGACGCCTGAGCGGCTTGATAGGCCCCCGGGGAGGGCTATGCCCGTCGGTTGGAGGAGGGCTTGGAGAAGGTCCACGCCTTCGCACGACACCAGCTCCAACAGGCGGGCATAAAAATGAAGCGCAGGTACGACCACCGGAGCCAGGTGAGCAAATACCCACCGGGGGCAAAGATTTGGTTCTTTAACCCCCGGCGAAGGAAGGGCAGATGCCCGAAGCTCACCTCACCTTGGCAGGGCCCGGGGGTTGTCCTGGCGCAAGTCAGTGACGTGGTCCTAAAAATTAAAATGGGACCACGAGCCCTCCCTCGGATCGTCCACGCGGACCGCCTGAGGCCTTACAAGGGCGACCTTACGCCCTCATGGATATGTCTTGCCGGAGGAGTCGGTGCTGGAACAGCCGCTCCCGCAGAGGCGCAGGGCTCTCAGAGTCTTGCGACGAGTTCACGAGCCCAGTAGGAAGGGAGGAAATTCCCCCCCTGGGAACTTGATTAATGGGATTATTTGGAGACAGTGACTGACAGTGAGTGTGTAGAGGGGACGTAGTTTAGCTACGTAGTGTTAAAAGGAACGTGCTATAGTTTAAGGGACGACGTGGGAGCACGAGTTAGTTAGGGGATGTAGTTAGAAGGATGGCGGAGTTCAGTGGTGTGTGTGTTGAAGAGTTGGTGAGTTGTGAGGTGAGTACTTGTTGAGTGAGTGAGGCCAGCGGGTCTGTGTGAGTGGAGTGAATGGGGAATGCATGGTGCGATGAGTGATTGGGGGGAGGAGTGACTCCCGCCCAAGGGACCCCGGGGTCAGAGTAAAGTGAGTTAGGGGGTTAGTCAAATTGAAAAATGGAGGTCGTTTTGCTGTTGGTGGGAATGTAGGCTCGAAACCCATTTGGAGGGGTGCAGGAGCCCTGTTGACGGGCTTGGGAGCGTGGCTGCGAAAGGTGAGTATCGCTGAGTGGGTACCCCGGGCACCAGGCTAGTCGGCCGCGGTAGGCCAAGGGCCCATGGGGGGCCGGGATAGAGTAGTGGGCACGGGTGCGCCTGCTTGGTGCGGGGGCCCGGGGCGCCATTAGCCGCGTGGGCAGTGTTGTGGGCACGGGTGACCCTCGGAAAGGGACCCGGGAGGCCGGCCTGCCACGTGTGCGTTTCAGGGGAGGTGCCATGGGGGCACTCCCCGTGTTAGGGAGCTGGTAGGCTCGGAGACAGTGTAGTGCCCGGGGGTGCCATAGCGGGAGATTCGGCAGAGGGTCGTGCCTGCCAAAGGGAGCCACGTGTCCCAGCCAGGAGACCGTGTGAGGGCACGGAGAGAAAATTGGGGGGCGAGGCCCGAAATTGTGAGGACACCAACACAGGCGACGGGAATCTGGGTTGTTAGAACCAATAGTTTAAGCGAGAGGCGCTTGTTGAAAGCCCCGGGGTAGTTTAAGAGTTAATGGTTAGGGTAGATTAGGAGATGTACCCCTCCGCACCATCCATCCCCTCGCTCTCGTTGTGGGCCGCTGGACCCACTTTGGGTTAGATCGCTGAACTCTGGGGAGGCCATTCTGAGGCTTCGGTGGGCCTCGGCACAGGACGCTAGCTCTCCCTTGTTCCCCTCTGGGAAGGGAACGTAGGGGTTGGGAGTAGGCTAGGTGACAGGATAGGGTAGCCGAACAAGGACGATAAAGGGGGTTAGGGGACGATTTATAGTGGGGGAGTAAGAATAAAAACAACAAAAAAAATAAGTTGGGGCTAAATTGGTTTTTCACAAATTAAGGGAGTGGGTATGTACAGTGACAGGCAAAGGCGATAGTTGGGAGGGAGACAGGTAGGTAGGTCCGAGCCCGCCTTCCGAGTGGCCAGCACCACCGCACTCCCTCCACCAACCTCCACTGAACGGCAAAGGCTGGCCACTTCATCGGCTGGCCGTGTTTTACTTCAAGGCGGAGGCCGGCCAACCTCATCGGCAGCTGTGTGCTGCAAGGCCTGTGCCGGCCAGTTTATCTGCTAGCTGTTTTTTTCTTCGAGGCCTGTGCCGGCCAGTTCGTCTGTGGGCTGAGTTTGCCTGCAGCGGCCTTCTTCTGCGGGCTGTGTTTGCCTGCTTGCCTTTGCCATGCCATGCCCACTGCCCACGTTCACCAGCCCCGTTCAATTTTTGCTTTGCCCCCCCCCCTGTTCATTTCCATGTGCGCCAGGATCGTAAAAGCAACAGTTTGCAAGCTGCAAGAACTGCCCTGTTGGCAGCTACAACACGGGCCTGCAGTGGCGGCCCGTGCACCGTGTTTGTGTCCATGCATCCATTCGTTGTGCTCATTGCGTGTGCCACTTGAGCTGGCACGGAGACTGCGTTTGTGCAGCCCATGCACCGTTGTGGTTCACTGCATTCAGTTCAAACCGTTCATGCATCCATTCGTTGTGCTCATGGCGTGTGCCACTTGAGCTGGCACGGAGACTGCGTTTGTGCAGCCCAAGCACCGTTGTGGTTCACTGAGTTCAGTTCAAAAGGGAAGGCCTTGGACTGCGTGTGAGCAGCCAGCCACGTTCCCTGTCACCTGCATTGTTTTGAGCCAGAGACTGCATGCGGGCAGCCTGGCTCCCTGCTAACTGCTTTTCTTTTGCAGAGTTCAATGATCCTGGGCCATGGTTTAGTGTAAAATTTGTAAGTTAAGGTTAAGATGTACTGTACTGTAAATATGAGTGCGCCCCCGGCATGTATGTCTTAGCGCCGGCAATTTTATTTAAGTCGTCCGTGTGAGTGAGTTTGTTTAGGTAGTTACGCAGCCCTCAGGTTATTTATTTTGGGGACACGAATACCATGAATGTCGCACTCAGGGATCCGTAGGTAAAATGTACTAGGGGAAAACTACACATGATGGCACACGAAAATTTGACGACTCGGGACGAGTCTGTAAAAAGGGAAGGGGGTAGTGTTGTGGTTACCAGATTCGCAAACCACCATTCAGGTCCCTTAGGTGAGGTATCTCGGTAAGTGCATGTGTAGTTAGGCCCAAACCCGTTGTCTAGTGGGAATACATGTCATTTATACGTGCTGCGACTCTTCAGGATAGCCGTTTTTCTTTTACTATCTTTATTTTGGACCAACCGCCATGATCACAACCACAACAACAACCACCAACCACAACGCCGCTTCACCACAACCGCCACGACCTTTACCGTCACAACTCGCCACCATCGCATCACCGTCATCTCGCGCCACTCATGGGCACCGATGCTGGACTCGTGTAGGGCGCACGTTGAACAGCGTGTACAAAATCACGGATTTTCTGCTTCAAAAACGGATCAAAAACGACACACGCCCACTTTTTTGCCGTCCAATCGGTGAGCGAGGGGCGATTTGGCCCCACCTCCAGAACGATCGATATATGCAAATTTGTGGATCAAAAAGCCTTCACGCCCACTTTTTCTCGGGCCAATGGGGAGCGAGGTGAAAGGTCAAAGGGAGGGGGTCAAAGGCGAAGTTACGGGGGGATAAAAGGACGGTGTTCGTCAGTCAGAAGGGAGAGTCGCAAAGGAGAGTCAGCAGAACGGAACGAGAAGAGTCAGCAGAACGAGGTCGGAGAGTCAAGAAGAGGAGAGTCGGAAGCAGAGGGTCAAGACTTCGCGGGCGGTGGAGCTGCTCGTCGTGTGCGTTGGAGTCGGAACGGAGGGACGGAGCTGTGGAAAGGCGGCGACACCAGACGAGGGGGTGCTCGCGTCGTGCAGGAAGCTGCACCCGAGGGAGGCCGACAGCGCGACCTGGCCGAGGTGGAGACGCTCGTCGCATATAATAAAGATCCTCTATACCCCGAGCATCAGCAACCCCCTCCTGTTTCCCCCCGCGCTGAGATAGTGCGACCAAGGGGGCCCCATTCCCACCCCCTGCCAGGCACGGTCCACGAGGCCCGCGGGTTGCGGGGCCATCGCCGCTCCGCGTCTCATCACCAGACGGGTAGGCCCGACCCGGTCTCGGCCCCAGGCCTACCTCATTCTTGGGGGATTTCTTTTCCTTGGTTTTGGGTATGTGTTGTCGGCGCCGTCTGTGAAGTAGAATTGTATAAGTGTTGCCGTGTGCTCGGTAGTCGGTATTAGCTCTGCACTGTGTTTTCACTTTTATGTTTGCTTTTTGTGTAAATGGAATTGTGTTTTCTTTTTTGTGTGCATTTGGTGGAATTGTATTTGTGTGCTTCCCGTGTGCCGCGAATAAATGTGCTTTATTGTTGAACTGTTCTCCCGCTTCGCTTCGTCTTTTCCCCCATTGAACCCTCATCTTGCTTCATGTAAAGGGTTGGTAGTGGGCTGAGTACGCCCGATAATTAATCGAACCGTCGAGGTCGACGATAACACCGCTCGGTTATTCTGATAGTACGGAACGGGTCGCTTAAGTGGCCCGTGTCCGAAGTCGACCTGCGGCGAGGTGCGATCGCCCGGTCTACCCTCCGCGTGGGTACTTAGGTAGTTCGAATTTGGCGAGCAACCCTATCCCACGCGGGGGCTGATTGGCTCGATCGCGGTGAGACCGAAAGGTCCACCCGTGACTGGTTCCCGGCGTTAGTCCGAGAGGGTCACGACTGGATTGTCCGTCCGGTGGGCGACGTGCCGCGATTCGAGTTACGTGGCCGTCGCACGCCGGCGGGCGTGAAGACCGCAACAATATATATACATGACCCCCGATATTTGTGGGAGATAAGTTCCTTTAAAATGGCATGAATGTTGAATTTGCGAATGTTGGGGCATTGTTTCAATGGGAAAAAGGGGGATAGGTTTATATGTATAATTTTTTTTAATGCAAGGACAGAACAAATCAGGACCCAACATAACAAATGTAACAGCAGGAGAAAGAGGAAACACCCACAGCAAGGCGGATGGACAAAGTAGATGGAGACGGAAAAACAAGGGATTCAGGTAATGATGAGGTATAAGGGGGAACGTAAATGATGGACAATATGGATGTAAAATTTTGGGAGGGTGTGTGTGTGTGTGGTTAACAGGTACAGAAAAGATCATGATTTTGGATGACTTGAGATAGTGGTGGATGAACAGTTATATTGAAGACCTAGAGGGAAGAATGAGATTGAAGAGAGTATGAAAGGTGGTTCCGCAGGTGCGGGAAAAAGTGGAATAAATGAGTGCAGGTGAGTAGTGGTTCAGGATTTAGGCAGTTTCACGAGGAGCGGGTTGCTGGTTGACCATGTGCGTCCTCCAGATACTTTGGGGGAGGGGGAGCATCTAGCTTTGGAGGCCGACTTTGAAATGTGGCTTGCCCAAGAGAGATCATGGCTGAGAGTGAGACCCAAGAGTTTGAGTGACTGAACCCTCTTTGAGATGGTTGTTGAGAAAGTGGATGGGAGGGTTTGGTGTGTGTGTGTGTGTGTGTGTGTGTGTGTGTGTGTGTGTGTGTGTGTGTGTGTGTGTGTGTGTGTGTGTGTGTGTGTGTGTGTGTGTGTGTGTGTGTGTGTGTGTGTGTGTGTGTGTGTGTGCGTGTGCGTGTGCGCGTGCGCGTGCCGTGCGTGTGCGCGTGCGCGTGCCGTGCGTGTGCGCGCGCGCCATGCGTGTGCGCGCGCGCGCCATGCCATGCGTGTGCGCGCGCGCCATGCCATGCGTGTGCGCGCGTGCCATGCCATGCCATGCGTGTGCGCGTGCGTGATTGAGAGATTTATCAGGATTGAAAGACATGTTTCAAGTGTTTGACCATTTTGTGATTTTGCCAAGGTCTTTGGAGAGGGAAGAGGCTGCTGCCTGTCTGTTACAAGGATGAGGCACACGTCACAGCAGAGTGTGGGGTCATCAGCAAAGAGATAAAGAGGCTTTTCCAGAGAGTCAGTGAGATCATTGATGAATATTGTGAATAGGATGGGGCTTAGAACACTGCCTTTGGGTGCTCCAGCCTTGACAAGGAGAGGAGATGAAAGGGTTCCATTGAGAGCCACATGAGAGTGGAGGAAGTCAGTCATCCAAGAGTGGAGTTGTCCTTGGATTCCATAGGCAGAGAGTTTGGAGAGTAAGGCGGGATGCCAGACCATCGAAAGCTCGAGATATGTCCAGAGAGACGGCTCTGATCTCATGACTGATATTGAGGACCTTCATTTATTGTTGGGAGGGTAGAAGTAGCATGTCCAAGGTGGATTGACCAGGTCTGAATCCGAATTGATGATCTGAGATGAGGCTGTTGGAGAAAAGGAATGATTTTATGTCAACCACAATTATGTATTCCATGACCTTGCTGCTGATTGGAAGTAAGCTAATTGGTCTGTTGTTAAAGGGATCCATTTTTTGCACCTTTATTATGTAGTCCAGTGATGTTGGCTGATTTCCAAGCAGATAGAAGATGACCTCGTGTATATGACAGGGTGAAAAGGGCACAGATAGGAAGTACAAGAGCAGAAGAACAATTTTTTCGGATACATTAGCTGATGCCGTCTGATCCAGATGCAGAATCATTCGAGGGTTGCCAGAGACTTTTCCACCTTCTCATGTGCAAAAGACAGAATTCAGGAGCAGTTGGTATGACTGGGAAGGGTGGTTACAGAGAGAGGGGTTGGGGACACAAGATTATGAGAGCAAACACAGAATTGAGGCATTCGGCCTTTCTCACGAACTAAGTCGGCTGTGGTGCCATTTAAAGTGAGGGAAGGGATGGAAGAGGAACACACGCACCAGAGGTCGACTTGACAAGGCACCACCAGGTTTTAGAGGAGGGAGACAAGTTTTAAAGTTCATTCTTGAGATTGGACACATGTTTTCTGGCTCTCCTGAGAGCAGACACACTTGTTGCAGATTTTGTGGAATAACTTGAGGTTGCCTTCAGTTGGATTTGCCTTCCAGGAGGAGAATGCATATTGTTTAAAGCAACTGCCTCACCACAAGATTCAGAGGACCAAGAGCAGGAGGATGGGTAAGATAACTGAAGACTAGATTGGATGAATCTGCATAAGAGAGGGCAGGTGTCAATGGAAGAATTCACAGGCTGAATTAACATCAGGGGCAGTAGATATCGAAGACCAGACCAGTTTGCCTGAGTGAACTGCCAGACTTTTGCCTGAGTGAATTGCAATCCGGAGGTACTGGAGTATGCACAGTGGCTGTGCATATGCATAATTACAATACGTATGAAAAAAATTGTTCATAAACAGGAATCGGTCGGTTTCCAATGATGATTGACTTTGCCACATTCTGATAACCAAAAGATGTGCACATGCTTACTCACGTGACTCAAAGTGGCTTGCTCCAAATGGCCACGTGCATCTCGGCTTGAGAGGGCTTGTGGACCACAAGCGAAACATCGCCTGAAGAGAACTCTTTCCAGTTTGTTTGTTTTTTAATTTTGAGAGCCGAGATGACTCGCACTTTGTTAGATTGGTTGGCTGTGCTGTGCAGCTGAACGATGTATTGTCCCAACCGCATCAATTTAATGATATTGTTACGGCTGTGGAAATTCGCAGAACACCATATAGGTCCTTAGTTCAGTTATGCCGATAAGTCTGTGTTCAGTTAGATTTCCCCACCATTGTCGAATGGGATTTATTCGTGTCACCCGGGCTGTGATCTTTGAGTTAGCCGTTTTTCTTTTACTATCGTTATTTTGGACCAACCGCCATTACTACCACCACAAAGTTCCACCAACCACAACAACCATGATCACCACAACCACCTTCTCGTCAACCGCAAAAATCCCCACAGACAACGAACAGCCGCCTTCACAACAACCACCTTAACCACCACCGCCAAACCACACCACCCTCACTACCACCACAAACGCCAGCCACACCACCATCCAGACCACCACAAAATGCCAGCCATGCCACCATAACGCCAACCACACCACCACCGCATTTCCACCTCAGCACGGTTGCGAGAAGCCTGGCCTTCATCGGGGGAGAATGGACAACGGCCTCACCCATCCCCCCAACGACAAACATGTGCGGAAAAAACGAAAGCTATGGCAAAGGTAAAATAAAGGCCCCGATTTGGCGAGGAAAATGCCCTGCTTCTGGAAGCTTTGCGCGTGTGCTGGAAGGGAGGGGGGTGAGGGGGAGGTGCAAGGGCCTTGGAGATAAAAGTGAGCGCTGAACGCAGCGAAAGGAGTGTGTCGTCGAGGAGAACCGTGTGTGTGTCGTCGAGGAGAACCGTGTGTGTGTCGTGGAGGAGAACCGAGTAGTGGGTCGTCGAGGAGAAGCGAGTGGAGAGGCGAGTGGAAGTCAGTCGGTGGAGGTCTGGGCTCGTGTGAGAGTGTGGAGTTGTGGGCAGCCTCGCTGGAGCCTGGAGTCTGGGGTCCCCGCAGTCGGTGAGGAGCTGGAGAGGGTCCAAGAGGGACGCCCAAGCAAGTCACCACGAGGGTGGAGTTAACCTGCGGCGGCCTCTTGGAGTTCATTCGGTCAACCAAGCTCCTTGGACAGAAAGACCCTAATGGGTCTAGTCTGACCTCCTTGTCTTTGAGGGGGTCTTTTCCTTGCTTTTATTTGTGTGGAAATTGTGGCGCCGTGTCCCGTTAAGTAGAGAAACTGTTAAGTGACTGTACATGATTAATTATAGACGGTTGTAGCGCTTCGCCTTGCTTGCGTCTTGGTCTCGTCCCGCATTCGTCACAAATCAACTGCATGCATGTTTCACCAATTCATTGCATGATTGTTTGTATACGTGTAAAATAATAAATGTGCTTATTTGAATGTGAACCTGTTTGTCGTGTCATTTTCCCCGTTGAAACGCCATATTTCATTTCGGAATGGTAGCGGGCTTTTTGATAGCCAATAAAAGAATCGGGTCCAGCGAGGTCTCGCGATAATACCCCGCTCGGTTATCCTAGAACGGAACGAACCGCTTCAGCGTTTCTTGCCCGAGCAGACCTCGCTGAGGTACGGTCTCTCGGTTCGCTGCCCGCGCGAATAATTAGGTATATCGACAATTCGGCGATTGACCCTGTCGCGCGCGGGTAGAATATTGACTAGGCCGTGGTGTGCGCTTGGAGCACATCCGTGACTGGTTTTCGGCGTTGTTCCGGAAAGTTGCGACTGAATTGTCCATCCGGTGGGCATACGGCCACAATTCGGCTAAAAGCGGCTGTCCGCACGCCGGCGAGCGCGAATTCGTAACTATACATATACAGGGTGTCCCAAAAAAAATACAACTTTTCATCTGCAAAGAGGATGGTCATAACATATGTATATATTTTTAAAGATATATGGCTGGATAGAAAGCTAAAAGGTTGAAGTTTATTGTACCAATGTCAAAATTGCCAGTAAAATTTAAATTTTGGTATAGAATTGTCGTTTTCTTTTAGACCACATGTTTGAGGTTGACTCCACGTTGTCCGATCACTGCCTGCAAATGTGTTGTCATGTTCTCCATCACTTTGGGAAACGTTTCCTGAGGAATGTACTGGATTTCTTGGTGGATGTTTTCCTTCAGCTGATCAAGAGTCTGAGGCCTAGGGTTTCCATAGATCCTGTCCTTGAGATACCCCCACAAGAAGAAGTCTGGAGGAGTAAGGTCAGGGGAATACGGTGGCCACTCAACGTCTTCGTCGAGGGAGATAAAGCGGCCCTCAAAATGTTGGTTGAGAAAACGCCTTGTTTGGAAAGGCATGAATGTCTTGGCGAAGGATCCTCTGAATGGTGCTCTTATGAATGTTTGTCTCGGCAGAAAGTCATCAAATCGATTTTTTTGGACTCTGAACGACCGCCTGTCTCACCATTTCCACATTTTCTTCACTACGACCTGTCCTCTTCCGACCACTGTGACCCTTGTGAAGGTCACAGATGGTTCCCACATTGGTAAACTTTACGATGGTGCACTTTATTGTCTGAAAGTTTGGTGCATGGCGCAAGTGGATACCGAAATGTCTCGAGTAAAGACGTTGCACCTGCATGACACTTTTCGTCTGGTGCCAAAGTTCAACAATTTTCGTCCGTTGTTGTATGGTCAGTCTTGGCATTTTTTCTGGCGCTTGCTTGGTATCAAAATAAACTTCAGGGTCTCTGCAACAAGAAATGAAGCATTAGTGACAAAATTACTGCTTTTTTAGGATCAAACGAAGCATTTGAAAAGTTGTAATTTTTGGGGGGGAAATAATGTAATAACACTTTAATGCGACCATAATGGTCGATATGTATATATATATATATATATATATATGTATGTATGTATGTATGTATGTATGTATGTATATATATATATATATATGTATGTATGTATGTATGTATGTATGTATGTATGTATGTATGTATATATATATATATGTATGTATATATGTATATATATGTATGTATATATATATATATATATATATATATATATATATATATATATATATATATATATATATATATATATATATATATATATATATATATATATATATTGTTACGGATTCGCGCTCACCGGCGTGCTGACGGCCACGTAACTCGAATCGCGGCACGTCGCCCACCGGACGGACAATCCAGTCGTGACCCTCTCGGACTAACGCCGGGAACCAGTCACGGGTGGACCTTTCGGTCTCACCGCGATCGAGCCAATCGGCCCCCGCGTGGGATAGGGTTGCTCGCCAAATTCG
>NC_140965.1:66312288-66342288 GCF_056783735.1 Eptatretus burgeri
ACGCTGTTGAATCCTTTGGTCCGCGTTATTAGCTGTGTTTGGAACGTGATGGTCGTCAGTTTGAACATTTGTAAACGCGCATTTATCCATTTAACCATTAATCTTGTTTCTAAGTCAATAAACAACGCATTTATTATCATTTAAAGAGAGTACATTTTTTCGGGCAATACATATATATATATATATATATATATATATATATATATATATATATATATATTTATATATATATTTATATATTTATATATATATATATATATATTTATATATATATTTATATATATATTTATATATATATTTATATATATATATATATATATATATATATATATATTTATATATATATATTTATATATATATATATATATATATATATATATATATATATATATATATATATATATATATATATATATATATTTATATATATATTTTTATATATATATATATATATATATTTATATATATTTTTATATATATATATATATATATATATATATATATATATATATATATTAATATTTATATATATATATATATTTATATATATATTTATATATATATTTATATTTATATATATTTATGTATTTATATTTATATTTATATTTATTTATGTTTATGTTTATATTTATATTTATATTTATATATATATATATATATATATATATATATATATATATATATATATATATATATATATATATATATATATATATATATATACAGTAGACTAGGCGTAAGTCGTCACCATCGGGACCGAGAAAAAAGTGACGACTTAGAAATGTGACGACTTACGCGTATGCGAACATTCATGATGACTGTGGGGTGAAGGATGAAGTCGTGCGTGGCCTGGACACGTATGTGTGAGAGCCGGCTATTGTACCAAAAGGAAAACACAATCCTCGGGGCATAGGTGGGGGTTCATTGGTGAGTTGGAAAGTGATCAAGCAAAGATGGAATTCATGAATCGGTTTATCAAAAGTAAACATAATGAACAACTGTAAGACAACAACTTTGCCTGCTTATCACCATGATGGGATTGACCAACGAACCCCAGAGACTTTTCTGGCGGCATCTGCCAGAAAAGCCCAGTCTCATCGGCATTGTACACGTCCCGAGGCTGATACCTTTCCAAGATGTCTTTCAATTTGCCATCCTTCCAGTTGTGCACCACTGCCGAATCCACGCTGCCTGATTCGCCACACTTCTTGACCTTGCCGATTTCCCACCTCACTTTGAATCTGTCTATCCAGTGCATCGGCAAGGTCTCGGCATCATCATGCCCGAGGTCCGCAGCGAATTTACGTGCCTTCAGCAGCAACATTTCACCATCCAACCGAATATTTGGCTGAGCCGAATTTTGCCGAAACCAGATGATGAGCGCGTCATCGACATCTTCAAAGGACACACATTTCACGCGTTTCACATTTACCACCGGCCACGCGATCTTCTCCACTTGTCCAAACATCGTGCCCTTATTCTTCAAGATATCGTTCAATGTCTGCCGTTTGATGTCCAACTTCTCAGCTATGGCTGTTTTCTTCATCAGTGGGTTTGCCTTGCAAAACTGGATAATGTCGTATTTTTCTTGGTAGGTTTTAGTTGTAAGCTTACGCTTAGTCGCCATTGTCCTGCCTGCAGTGCGATCAACGTGTGTACGCAGTTATAAATAGCCTATCACTGGTGGTGTAAACCAATGAGCGAGCATCACGATTCCATGAAATCGGGATTCTCACGAGGCAGCAGTTCCATGTGACGAGTTAGGAGTGGTAATTTACTTGAGTTTCCATTACGTGGGAACGGACAACATCTGACGACTTAGACGAAGTGACGACTTAGAGATGGCGACTTACAGAGGGATGACCCTTTATTCATAGGGACTTAACATGAGATAAATTCGGGAGTTTTTGACGCTGCCGACTTAGGCGAAGTGACGAGTTACACGCTGCCGACTTACGCCTAGTCTACTATATATATATATAGATATATATATATATATATATATATATATATATATATATATATGTATATATATATATACATATATATATATATATATATATATATATATATATATATATATATATATATATATATATATATATATGTATATGTATATGTATATGTATATGTATATATATATGTATATATGTATATATGTATATATGTATATATGTATATATGTATATATATATATATATATATATATATATATATATATATATATACATGTATAATTTTTTTTTTTTTGTCATAGGATCTTTGAAACAATGACAACTACAAAAACATTGAATACAGTTGAAACAATGACAACTACAAAACTTTAGCTTTGAGGCAACAACATAGCCACTTTTTCCTGGCGAAAGGGACAGCTTTTTACCTTATCCGGCTTTTAGCACACCTTCACCAAGTTGGGGAAAGTTCAAAACTGTTGATCGCTAACGTGACTTGCTTTGAAGTCCATGAGACCACCGAGGGAACGTAGCTGGACAGCAAGGTGCCAAAGGAGTTGTGCACACAAGGTCAACTCCCGATCATATTGTGATATAAATTGTTGTTTTTATTGTTATTATTATTAATATTATTATTACTGCAGTCATTATTTGTCATTTTGAATCGTGAAGAGAGTGGACAGCGACCAAGCTGAATTGTATGAATCTAATGTCATTTGATTTGGGAAAGTGGAATCTATCCATCCATTTTGTGTACATCATATTTATTGTAAAAATAGTTTTCCTGTAGTTTTTCCTTTGTTTCCCAGCTAATGCTTTTATCCAAATGTCTGGATACTGAGCCTATATGGCCTTGCTGTGTGGCCATTGTCCCAATGGATGCATCATCCACCTTGCAGGTTTCTCACCTTTTTCAAAATGCAAGTTAAAACTATCGATTTGAAATTTTCAATGTGGAGCGACATATCGAATAGCCAGTGGCAGAATATCTACCAATGGATATGTTTCATCATTTTGAACATGATACTGTAGGGTGCGCTGTAAAACTTGGCACAAAACAATGGAAATTTTAGAAAAAAAATTTTTTCCACTTCAAGCGGAGAGATGCAGATTTGTTTTGAGCCAGATGGTCCTGAATCTCTGCTGAAATATTTTGAATGGACACTGGTTACTAGGAGGTCTGAGTTTGCACAATGCCCATAAATTTTCGTCATTCGGTCCCCTTGTACTCTGTGGACACTTTAAATGGGGTTTGTACAGCAGAAAGATCTGTTTGGTCGATTCGCAGCAGGATGTGAAGAATGAGATGTTGCACTTTCATGATCATAGGAGGACATGTTTTTATTTCTATGAATTAATGCTTTCCTTTGTCTATTTGCATGATTCCCCCACTTGGCCCACATATTGCTCTTAACAATTGGTAGCATGCTGTTGTGGCTGGGTTTTGAGTGATTATAAATGATTTTCTTCCACCATAAGTTAATGCACTTATCACTGGAGATATTGGCCAAGTGGTATGAAAGCCTTCACATTGGCCATAATGGACTTACAAGACCCTTGCATGGAGAGAATTGGCATCTCCCACGATCCCCTCCCCTCTCCTTCCCCCAACTATGAACCCTGGGAGCTATCGTTGACTTTTCCCACCTAAAACCACACCCTGAGTTTTCAGCTCATTCCATCCAGTGGTTTAGGAATGCATACAAGTCAAACAATCAGACAAACACAAAAATAGACACTTCTCAAATGATATAACAGATACACACAAATAGATAACCTGGTTTTGCCGAGCTTTTGTAAGATAATGAATTCCCAATAGTGTGTGGAATATTTAGGGAGTTTGCCAGGAATGTCCTTTGACAGCATAATAGTCACTAACTGTTGAGATTGCTGAAGTTTCTTGTTTAAATAAATCAACAAAAAGGTACGAGGATGAGTCGAAGTATCCGCAATGATTTATAAAAAAACTGTTGTTGACTACATTTCTTATTGTACTTGCAGGTACAAGCATGAACTGTCTGCGCCATCGTGAAGCAGTTTCAACCTTGAGCAGTCAGTATTTGTGTCGTCATAAGGGAGTTAACATGACCACTCAGCTGTCCGTTTGCACCAAAGAAGAGCAGCATGCAGTGATACGATTTTTACACTTTCTGCACATTCCATAATTTGTTTTTCACTCAATATAATCGTCTGAACAGTAGAGAAAGTTAAGTTTAATGCTTTGTTTAAATAAATACACCAAGTTATAAAAATCGCGACTTTGTTAAAAATTTTGGATTTCACTCCAGATTTTGACACTTATTTTGTTCACCAGATCCGATTCTCAAATCCGATGTAATATTTCGATTATATACTTTAATTAGTCTGTGAGAGTAGATCGTGTTTCCAAATTGAGGCGTGCTTGAATAGGCCGAACAAAATGGCCATGAAGACTCCAGTAACCACAGAGGGCTGACCAAGATGGTGTGCCGCCATCTTGGTAAGGCTTATTTTGGTTTTTTTTTTGTGATGAGCACCCCCCAAAATTATCTTCAAAGGGGTGTTTTAATTAACCCAAACACCCAATTTTCACTCTTGCTTATCCTTGGAGTTTTCTTAGTATGCATGCAAAGTTTCAGGCTGCTAGGTTTTATAGTTATGGAGGAGACTAGCACACATCACGTTTTTTGTGTGTGTGTGTGTGTGTGTGTGTGTGTGTGTGTGTGTGTGTGTGTGTGTGTGTGTGTGTGTGTGTGTGTGTGTGTGTGTGTGTGTGTGTGTGTGTGTGTGTGTGTGTGTGTGTGAACTGCATCTATGGAATGAACACCCCCTTTCAAAATTTAATCAGACATTTTCCACCTTCACTTACACATCGTAACACAACTTTCAAGTGAAAAACAAAATCTGCAAATTTTAGAAAATTAATTAAAAATACAACATTAGAATATCTTGGCTGGATAAGTTTCCACCCCCTTATAGCAATTGTAAATTAGCTCAGGTGTAACCAATCACCTTCAAAATCACACACCAAGTTAATTGGTCTCCACCTGTGTTAAATTGTAGTGATTCTGAATATTGCAGGATAAAATCAGCTGTTCCTGTAGATTTCCTCTACTGGATCATGTATTTCACAGCAAAATCTCAACCATGATCACCAAGGAGCTTTCAACAGACCTCCGGGATAGAGTTGTGGAAAGGCACAGATCAGGGGATGGTATAAAAAATATTGCAAAAGCCTTGAATGTCCCTTGGAACACAGTTAAGACGCTCATTATGGAGTGGAAGGCGTGTAGTATCACCTAGACACTGCCTATATCAGGCGGTCCCTCCAAACTGGATGACCAAGCAAGAAGGAGGCTGATCACAGAGGCCACAAAGAGGTTTATGGCAACGTTGAGAGAGCTACAATCTGTTTCTGGTGTAGGTTCCCCCTCCATCCCCTCCCTTACCTCAAATGGCCGCACTGCTGACACCGCACGTGAAAAGGCTGAATGCCTAAACTCGATGTTTGCATCTAAATCTTGTGTCCGAAACCCATTGCTTTCTGCACCCACCTTACCCAGTCACACTCAGCTGTTCCTGGACTCTGTGTCCTTTTCTTCTGACAAGGTTGAGAGCTTGCTGTCAAACCTCGACTCAGATTCTGCAACCGGTCTAGACGGCATCAGCCCACGTGTCCTATAAACCTGCTCCTCTGCTCTTGCTCACCCTCTCTCCATTCTATTCACCCTCTCAGTTGCTCAAGGTCATCTGCCATCTGCTTGGAAATCGGCAAACATTACCGCTCTGCATAACAAAGGTGCAAACACAGATCCCCGTAACTACAGACCAATCTGCCTTCTCCCAATCATCAGCAAGGTGATGGAATCCATCATCGCTTCAGAAATTAAATCCTTCCTCTTTTCCAATGGCTTGATTTCCGATCGTCAGTTTGGTTTCAGAACAGGTCACTCTACCGTAGATATGCTGCTTCTGCTCTCCCAACAATGGATGGAGGTACTCGATGCCAGACGTGAAATCGGAGCCATATCCCAAGACGTATTGCGTGCTTTTGACACTGTCTGACACCCTGCCCTTCTCACCAAACTCTCTTCCCATGGTATCCAAAGCCATCTCCACTTATGGCTCGCAGACTTCCTCTCCTGTCGCAGCCATCGTGTGGCCCAGAGTTCTCTCATCCCTTTTTCCTGTCCAGGCTGGAGTTCCTCAAAGCAGCATTCTGGGCCCTGTTCTTTTTCTGGTTTTTATCAATGATCTCTCCGACTCTCTGGAAAATCCTCTTTTTCTCTTTGCTGCTGACTCCACCCTCTGTCGTACCATCTGTCATCCCTCAGACCGGCAAGCAGTAAATTCTTTGCTCTCTGCATATCTGGATAAAATCAAAAAATGGTCCAACACGTGAAGCATGTCTTTTAATCCTGACAAATCCCACACTCTCACTATGTCTCTCTGAAAGGACCATTTAGAAAAACACCATCCACTTTCTCAACAATCCTCTGGAAGAAGTCCTTTCTTTTAAGCTTCCGGGTCTCACTATCTGCCATGATCTTTCCTGGGAAAGCCACATATCCAACCTGGCCTCCAAAGCCAGTCGTCGACTGGGAATCCTCCGTTGTGCAAAGTTCTTCCTCGGCCCACCTGAGCTCCTGACCACATACAAAGCTTTCGTCCACAGCCTGATGGAATACTGCTCTCCCTTCTGGGCTGCTGCTCCTGCCTTTCACCTTTCTTGGCTTCATGCTGTGGGAACCAAGTCATTTAGGATCATTGGTATCTCCTGCAGTGAGGCTGAGTCTTTAGGCCTCTTACTCTCTCACTGCAGGCAGGTCTGTGGTCTTTCTGTCTTCTCCCATCTCCTCTCCAGTCTCCCCCCCCCCGCTCTGCTGCGATATATCCCACCCATATTTCTGCGGGGCACTCAAGGTCCGTCAGCAACCCCCTTCTGGTAAAACTACCAAAATCACGAATCGCTGCTCACCATCACTTTCATTCCTCTTTTTTCCCCATCTTTGGAATAAACCCCCACACTCTCTTCAATCCCATTCTTCCCTCCAGGCCTTCAAAATGGCTGTTCACCATCACCTCTCTAACCCCCATCCAAAACCACGTTCTTTTCTACCCCCATTAATCCACCCCAAACCCACCTTCTTCAAATTCCCTGCTTTCCTTCCTGAAAGTCCCTGTCATGTCCATCTTGCATACCCTGTGTACCCCGTCCCATCCCTCTCCCTTCCACAGATCTCCTAATGTCTCTGTTCCCCACTGTTTTGTTCTTCCTTCTCTCACCCCTCTTGTCTCTCCCCCCCCCCCTTTTTGTGCATTGTGTGTTAGCTCTCACACGAGCCTCGACAATTTATACAAAAAAGGGTGTCTATCTTGGTATTCAACTCTGTTTGTGTTCTTTCCCCCCCCCCCTTTTTGTCCTGTTGTATCCTGATTTGTTCAGCGTCCCAGTACTCGCTCTTTCATGAGCCTTGACTATGTATACAAAAAAAAAAACATTGGAACATGAGTACATCTATTTTTCATTCAAATGCAACACAAGGCTGTGGGTAACATCATTGTCTAAGGGCATGGCTGTACCACTTATGCAATGCTCTCTGCTGGTTAGGGCAGGAATTTGGAATTTGGCTCGGTGCTGGCGATAGCTCGTCTACTCTTCGTGAAGGACACCATGGGATCTTTAACATCCACCAACGAATGCTCGCAGACGAGATGTCCATTTAATGTCGATCCGAGAGATGGCACACACATTAATTAATCACCCTGCCTGGGAAACACCAGGTTGACAGTTTCAAGTTGGGTCAGAATTCAAACCCAGGCTCAACAGCTTCGAGGCCAGTGTGCATACCTCAAGGCCGTCCTGTCTGTCCATTACATCTACTAGTACATGCCCGTAAGAAGAAAAAAAATTCAACCGCGAGCAAGAAACAACAACCACACAGGCCGTTTCTTCGCTCTCGCGTGCCCGTACATGCGTGGCCCGGAAGTTCACATATCACAGTTATGATTATTCGCAATCTTGGTTTTAATGGCCAATTATTCAGTTAGCGCCAACGTATTTTACCTTTTCACAATGTCGTCGCAAGGAAAAACAAAAAAAGAAGAGAAGAGAGGAAAAAAAAATTTACTTCCTGGTTCGGAGCATATCAGCACTCTGATGTTACCGAAATTTATGCACCGTCTAATATGAAAACGATTATAACTTGGGGCATTGTGTTTATCTATAAATGCGCATAAGAAATCGATCACTTCCGGTTCCGGTTTTGAGCGGCAAGAGGTCTCCTTCGGGGCTCCCTGCTGACATTCTCAAAGTTAAGTTCCGGTTGTTATTTGTCCCGTTTTAACTGTTTAATTTTCTCACCTACATGTTAATGTGTGTTCCTAGTTCGGTTTTGTTTCAAAAATCGTGCTATTTTGTGAGTATTTATGTCGACGTTCTTACCTGGTGTTTGAGGCCTAGTCCTAGGCTTGAGGCCTACCGGTTCCACTTGGTGTTCGATCGTTTTTTTTTGTTTGTTTGTTTGTTTTTTCTCCCCATTACCTTCAATTTCTATCCTCCCCATTACCTTCAATTTTCATCCTCCCCACTTTCCAAACATCCCCCATTCTCCCAACTAATCTCTTTCTTATCTCAAAAAAAAAAATATATATATATATACCCAACAACAACAACAACAACAACACGCTCACCTTCTCCCGATTCTGCTACTTCTTCTTCCTCTTAACTTCCTCCTCGTCTTCCTCGATTTCTTTTTTTTTTTTACATTTCCATGACCTAATCTGTTGAACTCTCTCATACATTAATATTAACAACAAAAACGATCTTATAATGCTTCATCTTCCTCTCTCACACATGTGGTACTCTTTACTGTTTCACAATGCACTACTCTTCTGCTATTTCAACAGACTGCTTTCATTTCGACCTCTCCTTCATTCCTTGCCTAAAAAATCCAACTATTACAGCGCTTCTTCTCTCCATGCTCTGAATTCGCCTTCATTGCATCCATCAAGAATTGTGTTAAATCGCATCTCTGACCTAAAACTTTTAAAAACCACAGTTTGCCATGGATGCTCGCTTTCCATCAACCATTCTTTTTTCCAACTTCAGTGCCAACTCACCCCCTCACCCCTCACTCTCACTCTCAAAGCAACCATCCCACTCTTCTCCCTCCAAGCCTCCCTCTCACCTCTTTCAAAAATTCCCCCTCACCTTTCTCCCACCTTTCATCCCCCTCACTCTTCCTTCTCTAAGTTGCCCCCCTCTCATCCACCAACCTGCCTCCCTCCACTGCCCTCTCACCTCCATCTCTTCACTCCACCTCCTCAAATACTCAACTGCCATCTTCCTTGTCTCTTGTCCCCCCTCTCTCCCAGCACCACAGAGCCTTTTCTCCTCCTCATTCGGCCCCCTCCCTCGCTATTCTGCAATACCCCACACTCCTTCAGCAACCCTCCTTACCTCCCCCTCGTCCCTCGTCCTACCCTCCCCCGCCCCTCCACCTCCTGCACCCAAAGCCTCCTCCCCTACCTCTTCATTAAAAGTGTGGACCTCAAATATCCGGGGCCTTCGCTCAAACCTTTCAGATCTTTCCATGCAGGTTGCCACTGACAAACCAGACATTATCTGCCTAACAGAAACTTTCCTCTCCCAAGACGTGTCTGACTCCCAAGTATCTCTCCCTGGTTACTCCCTCTTACGGTATGACAGACCTGAGCCTCGTCCTGGTGGAGGTGTTGCTCTCTTCATCAAAGACTCTATTCCTCACTCTCCCTGCACTGCTCTCACTCCCCCACACCCCCAGGAATACCTCTGGCTTCGGCTTCCCCTCCACTCCCACCTCATGTTTATATGTGTACTGTACCGTCCACCGAACAGTGATGACTCCATCTACACCTCACTCTCCGAAAACATGGACCATCTTCTATCTTCTCATCCAAACTCTCTCTTCCTCTTATGTGGCGACTTCAATTGTCATCACGCCAGTTGGCTAGGTGTGGGTACCTCTCTCACCTGCCATGGGACATCAGCAAAAGCTTTCTGTGACTCATTGGGACTGACTCAATCGGTCAACTTCCCGACCCGGATCTCAACCAATGGTACTCCATCTCTTCTGGATCTGATTTTGACAAATTTCCCTGACAATATCTGCTGCTCTTCCTTCGCTCCAATTGGTTCTTCTGACCACGTCCTTGTTAAAGTAGACATCTCTCTGGCTGTTATCAGAGAACCACCTCACCGCCGTCGAGTCTGGCATTTCACTCAAGCCGACTGGCAGGGTCTCCGAGCAGCCATCAAACTTACAGACTGGTCTCCTATCACTACTTTCTCAAACATCAACTCATCCTGGGAATTCTTTCAAAGAAACTTGCTCTCCCTCATGCACAGATTTATCCCCTCTCGTGTTCAGTTGTCTTACCCTTCCTCCCGCCCTTGGTTTACTGAAGCTTGTGGCGAGGCAGTTGTCCTGAAACAACTTGCCTTTGCCTCATGGAAAGCAAACCCAACTGAGGGCAATCTCAGTTCTTTCCACAAAGCTCGGAACAAGTGTGTAGCTACCCTCAGGAGAGCCAGAAAACAACATCTTTCTCATCTCAAGTCTGAACTCTCAAACCTCTCTCCCTCCTCAAAATCCTGGTGGCGTTTAATCAAATCTGTTTCTGGTGTATGTTCCCCCTCCATCCCCTCCCTTACCTCAAATGGCCGCACTGCTGATTCCACACGTGATAAAGCTGAATGTCTAAACTCGGTGTTTGCAGCTAAATCTTGTGTCCCAAACCCATCACTATCTCTACCCACTTTACCCAGTCGCACCCAACTGTCCCTGGACTCTGTATCCTTTTCTCCTGACAAGGTGGAGAGCTTGCTTTCAAACCTCGAGTCAGATTCTGCAACCGGTCCAGACGGCATCAGCCCACGTGTCCTCAAAGCCTGCTCTTCTGCTCTTGCTCACCCTCTCTCTGTTCTATTCACCCTCTCATTTTCCCAAGGTCATCTGCCATCTGCTTGGAAATCTGCTAACATCACTGCCCTGCATAAAAAGGTGCAAAAACAGATCCCTGTAACTATAGACCAATCAGCCTTCTTCCAATCATCAGCAAGGTTATGGAATCCATCATCGCTTCAGACATGAAATCCTTCCTCTTCTCCAATGGCTTGATTTCCAATCATCAATTTGGTTTCAGACCAGGTCACTCTACCCTAGATATGCTGCTACTGCTCTCCCATCAATGGATGGAGGTCCTCAATGCCAGACAGGAAATCCGAGCCGTATCCCTGGACATATCACGTGCTTTTGACACAGTCTGGCACCCTGCCCTACTCACCAAACTCTTCCCATGGTATTCAAGGCCATCTCCACTCATGGCTCGCAGACTTCCTCTCCTGTCGCAGTCAACGTGTGGCCCTAAATGGAGTTCTTTCATCCCCTCTTCCTGTGCAGGCTGGAGTTCCTCAAGGTAGCGTTCTGGGCCCTGTTCTTTTTCTGGTTTTCATCAATGATCTCTCGGACTCTCTGGAAAATCCTCTATTTCTCTTTGCCGATGACTCCACCCTCTGCCGTACCATCTGTCATCCCTCAGACCGGCAAGCAGCAGCTTCTTCGCTCACTGCAGATCTGGATAAAATCACAAACTGGTCCAACACGTGGAACATGTCTTTCAATCCAGACAAATCTCACACTCTCACTATGTCTCTTCGAAAGGACCGTTTACAAAACCCCCCATCCACTTTCTCAACAATCCTCTGGAAGAAGTCTTTTCTTTCAAGCTTCTGGGTCTCACTATCTGCTATGACCTTTCCTGGGAAAGTCACATTTCCAACCTTGCCTCAAAAGCCAGTCGCCGACTGGGAATCCTCCGTCGTGCAAAGTCCTTCCTCGGCCCTCTTGAGCTCCTGACCACTTACAAAGCTTTTGTCCGTAGCCTGATGGAGTACTGCTCTCCCCTCTGGGCTGGTGCTCCTGCCTCCCACCTTTCTCGACTTCACGCTGTCGAAACCAGGGCTTTTAAGATCATTGGCATCTCCCGCAATGAAGCTGAGTCTTTGGGCCTCTCACTCAATCACCGCAGGTTGGTCGGTGGTCTTTCTGTCTTCTACCGACTCCTCTCCAGCCTTGCCCCCTGCTCTCTCTGTGATTTGTCCCAACCACATTTCCACAGGGCGCTCAAGGTCCGCCAACAACCCCCTTCTGGTAAAACTACCAAAATCACGAATCACTGCTCATCTTCACTCTTTCATTCCTCTTTTTCCCGCCTTTGGAATAAACTTCCTCACTCTATTCTTTCCCATTCTTCCCTCCAGGCTTTCAAAACAGCTGTTCACCACCACCTCTTATCTTCCCCCATCCAAATCCTCGATCTTTTCTACCCCCGATAATCCACCCAAGCCCACTTCCTTCAATTCTCCTGCTTTCCTTCCTGAAAGTCCCTTTAATGTCCATCTTCCCCTCGCCATGTTCCCCGTCCCATCCCCATCCCTCTCCCTTCCACAGTTCACCTGTGTCTGTTCCCCAATGTTTTGTCCCTTCCACTCCCGCCGCCCCTCTTGTCTCATGCCTCCTTGCTGTGAGTTGTGTGTTCGCTCTCATATGGGCCTCGACCAAGGTATACAAAAAAAAAAAAAAAAAAAAATGGCCAATTATTCAGTTAGCGCCAACGTATTTTACCTTTTCGCAATGTCGTCGCAAGGAAAAACAAAAAAAGAAGAGAAGAGAGGAAAAAAAATTTACTTCCTGGTTCGGAGCATATCAGCACTCTGATGTTACCGAAATTTATGCACCGTCTAATATGAAAACGATTATAACTTGGGGCATTGTGTTTATCTATAAATGCGCATAAGAAATCGAGAAATTATTAGAATACACGAAGTCATCACTCTCCGGAAGCCCGTACGTTGTAACCCGTAATGGGGAACGCGGCTGTGCTTCCCTTCCCCCATCGGCCACGCCCACGCAACAACGTGTCTTGTCATTGGTTTGGTAAATAAATGGCCATAACTTGGGAGGCACTTGTCCAATTAATATCAAACCTTGAAAAGGCACATCCTTAGGTCCCCAGCAATATATCTGGCAAGTTTAAATTATATCGGACCAGTGGTTGTCGAGAAACAGCGGTCACACACACACACACACACACACACACACACACACACACACACACACACACACACACACACACACACACACACACACACACACACACACACACACACACACACACACACACACACACACAAACACACACACACACACACACACACACACACACACAGCTGGAATTATAGATAGATTAATTACGTACCATTGGAACGTGAGTATGTCTCTTAATTTCAAAAACCGATTGGAAAGTGACTATAGTACATCCATGAATTGCGTACTATTGGAACATGAGCAGGTTCAGTAATTCTAGATCTCCACTGTATAATGAAACCCCAAAACACGGTGTTTGTTTGTCCTCAACCGAACCACAATGTGTACCATATAGCGCTACCCAGTGGTGATTATAGAGGATATGGTAAGTCAGCTGTGGAGAAACTACCTGATTATGCTTACTGATAGATAGATTACTGATGATTACACTTTACATGGTAATTCTTACATTGTGGATGACTTGAACAAATTTCTGTCCTGACTTGCCACACAAGCACACTCACCACACAAACATCCATTAGGTTTTATTGCGATACTATACAGCATATTCTGAATTCGGGAAATAATTTGCATGAAAAATCCACCCGAAGGGTGGATAAACTGCTCGTCATGGTTAATATCATTGTTTGTGTGCTTGTTTTCCTTCTATGTACTCCTGAATCCCTCAACAGAATGATGAAAACTGGTGGTTGTACTTAGAATGTGCATGTGATGGTTTTAAAGGATGTGCACCCACATTATATTAATGCATTCTAACCCAATCCTCTTACTTGCAGATTCCTGTGCTTCCTCCTCCTCCTCCTCCTCCTCCTCCTCCTCCTCCTCCCTCTTTCTCTCCCCCACCCCCTTTCTTTTCCTGGTCATTCATTCCCTTGTTTATTGCATATACCCACTGCCCCACTTCGAGACCATGTGGAGGTACTCGCTATTACCTTCAGAAAATGATTTTCGTTGTGCAGATCACCAATCTGAATGAAATTTGGCATACTTAAATAATTTTAGACGCTGAGTCCAAACCCACTTGTTTCCACGTCGAGGATGTGACACAATTGGTCATTTTTGGCAATTAAAGGATACACCGAACATTAAAGCACGATTTTGACACAGTGAATAGGGTTCTGTATAAACATATTGTATCATTTTAAGACCTCACAAGAGTTTTCTTTGACGTACGTATCAGTCTGACCTTGGTTCTTCATTTCTGTTATTAAAGATGTTTATAATTAAAGGTCGTAAACCGAAGCAGTTTCATATTTTTACCGGCCGAAAACGTCTGGACCGACCAGACAGGCCTTCAAGTTGACCAAGGCAACTTTTTGCTGAAATGGCAGTCACACTGGCTATTAAAGGCAGTTACAGCACCTATTAAAGACAGTTACATTGGCTCTTGCGGATTAAATCAAAGACAAAGAGACTGCGCGACTCAGCCTGATGTAAAGTAGAACCGCCACAAGAGGATTACTGTCTTAAAACTCCAGTATTTCTTGCTCTGAAGCGGTTGCTGAACTGGGCTCTTGACTGCTGCTATTACATGCTAATCAACCTGAATACTCACCACTCGCAATAGATCACCACATCAAAAGCAGTGTGACACCCGCATTCACAGTTCGTCGTCGGAATCATCGTCAGTTCTGCTTTCATCATCCATAAGTTCAATTTCTGCACGGGTCTGTTAATCGTTGGTGCAGTTTTGACACCCACAGCACTCTGCGCAGGACAGTCCTTTTGACCGGCAAGAACACTGGTTGGTCTTGCATTTCGTCTTCTTGCAATTACATTTCGTCGCCTCTAACAGTTCCTTCGGCGCTGGTGGTTTGCTCAGCCAGTGAACAATCAGTGCTCCGTTGCGTTCCACCCATCCGTGAAATGTAGGAGAAGGGGCTTCTATAAACCTCTCAGTCGCGCGGAGGTGGATCGCAGTCTGATACTTCACTCTTTTGCAATGCAGCAACAGAGCGTCGCTTGTCGGCGGCAACTTCTGTTCTCCCAGCGACTGGCTGCAGAATAGCTTGTAGCGAGCCTCATCCACACTCTTCATGGTCGGCTGATTGTACATGGCCAGATGAATTGTTCCAGGTCGTGAATGATATTCTGATCGAGCGTGAATTCTCGACCAATGCTCCCGAAACAGGTGATGAGATGGGGACCCTTCATCATCAAGTCAAATGGCCTTGTTTTGCCCTTACCGTGGAATGCACTGGTGGTATCACTCCCCGTGAAATTGTGCAAACCTATCAACGCATCGCAGACAGAACATTCCAGGGCATTACTCAGCTTCCTAATGACAATGACGATAATGTCCTTGGGACCTCCTGCGACCAGATGGAAATTTCGTGCCCGAATCTACTTCGAGTGAGCCAATGCCAACACAAACACATCGGTGTCGAAACTCTCTATGCGCACCGACTATTCATTCTGTCCCGCGTGAGTGGCATGTAGCAGTACAGGAGCTTCATGTCAGCTTCCTCATGGTCACATTCAAGTTCAGGTACTGATGACACAGTCATGACACCATTCGACGCCTTGATTTTCTCACATTTGCCGGCATGACTGACGTACAACAGCATGTCGCCCAGTTTTGATGGAGAGATGTTTCTCGTCCACGATTCGACGATGAACTCGATCAACGCCTCCTTGTTGGCTCTGCTCAGGAGATAATTGGACCACTGTTTTGGAAGGGCTTGATCACGTCTGTAGATGGTTCGTACCTGAAGATAGCCCGCCCTGCCCGCTTGTCTGGCATGCTCCAGGCACTTGATGCTGATACTTGGGTAAGTATCAAACACCACGTCCAGTCTCGAAGATTGGTTATGTTGTGCTTTGGCCACTATGATGTTCAGCACCATCTCTTCCAGTTTGACGAAAGTGTTAGGCAGTGAACCGGCCTTTATCGCCTGAATAACGGCCATTCCATCCACAATTGTTGCACTTTGGATAGGCCGAGCGTCCACACGGCAATCGGACCACAGTTTCAGTATATGGTTGCGGAGTTTGGCTTTGTCCGTCTTAGTAATCGAAACATCACCGGATGCCAGCGGGAAAGATATGTTTGCCAGTGGGTATCCGAGCAGATCGTGGAATGTTACATTGCTTTTCTCGCCAATCAACAGCAGTCGTGTGAAAAGACGACGTTCATTCGCAGTTACAACCTTCGGCGTCTGCTGGTGGGGAGTCGCCGACTTGCCTCGCGCCTTCGAGAAAGTTGCCAATTTGGCCTTCGAAATCGGTCTGAAGAATGGGACCTCACCCAAGAGAAGCCGATCATGCATGAATTGCACGACAGCATTCTCTCCCTTGACATACGCATTCATCAAGTCCGCGGAAGTGGCTGGCGGTGCGATGACACCTGAACTAATATTGACGAGTTCAAGGTGAGCGCCGGAGAAAGGGTTAATCATTTGACGTACTGTGTCCATCACTTGTACCACCACTGCTTCATTCTTCTTCGAGCTCGACACATCCAAATCCTTTCTCGTTCGGGGCTCGTCGTGGAAACCCGCCATTGACTTGCATTTCCTTGCGATTTCCGCACGTGCTGGTTGGGACAGGATCCACTTCTTCACAGCTGTGCTTTTCTGAGTGTAACCAATGATGCCTCCACTGGTCTTGCTGTCCCTATTTAAAGTCTGCTCTATGATCTGATCACACGCAACACTACTAAATCCATAACGAGTATGCTGTTTGGCAGTCCATTTGCCATCCATGCACGCTTGATCAGTGTCTGGGTGTTAGTGCTCTAGCCCAGCCCTTTCCAGCCAGTAAACGGGTAAGTACCTTGCATAGTTTAGGTGATTTATTTATCCTTTATAGTTGTCATTAATCTCACATCACGTTCATCTCTCCTCTGCTCAGCAGTTTCCCTCAGCTTTCCTCCATCCTGTGTTTCTGCCAGGGACAACTGATCACGTTGAGATTTTCCTTTGACACGGATGAATTTGTCTTTTTTCTGGCATGTGATGCAAATTCTTGGCAGTACACCAGCTGATTTGCCAGCCACCCTTTCTACAGAGGTTCTGAGGGATTTTCTACGTATTTTGTGGTATGAGTGCCCCTCTTCTTCTTGTCCGCCCACCACCTCACTGGCTCCAGCAGAAACTGCAGTAGTGCTGGCTTCTGATTTCCTTTTCCTGGCTTCAGCGCGTTTTATATGATCCTTGTTACAAAACGACGCATAGCAGAACCGGTGACGGCCGGCATCCGCAGGAGGATCAGTCATTGGCAGCAGTTTCATAATTTGATCAGCCAGCAAATGGCATTTGTTGATAGTTTCACTATCTGTGGCGTCGCACCAAGCCTTTGCACACTCGCATACCTTACGCCAGCTCTTATCCGTGAATTGCGTCACTTTCTCATCATCCTCCGTGCCCAAGTGTATGAAACAATGCATATTTGGTTGTTGAAAGACCAAAAATCACTCTAAATCACACGACAACCATGGGCGCCGCCATCTTCATTTGGTCGTTTCCTGGTCATTTCCTCCGCGATTACAAGCACGCCACGCCCACTTCACGGCGGTAATTTCAAATGGTAATAACTGTCAGTGTGTCAACTTGTGCATATGGAAACAAGTAGGAATTTCAATGGTGTGTTCTCATGAATGTACAGGGTGAATTTCGTTTAGATTGGTGATCTGCACAACGAAACTGAACGAACGACCCACCTCCACATGACCTATTCCTCGCTATCAGTCTTTTGCCTTTTTTTGTTTTGTTTACACTGTCGAGGCTCGTATGAGAGCCAACACACAGAACATACAACAATGGGAGCAGGAGACTAGAAGGGTGGGAGAGGGAAGGAAAAAAATAGTGGGGAACCGAGACATGAGGTGATCTGTGGAAGGGAGAGGGATGGGGCGGGGTACACAGGGTAAACAAGATGCACATTACAGGGACTTTCAGGTCCTTACACGACAGGGACTTTCAGGAAGGAAAGCAGGGAATTTGAAGGAGGTTGGTTTGGGGTGGATTAGCGGAAATAGAAAAGATCATGGTTTTGGATGGAGGAAGATAAGAGGTGGTGGTGAACAGCTGTTTTGAATACCTGGAGGGAAGAATGGGATTGAAGAGAGTGTGGGAGCTTGTTCCAAAGGTGGGGGGAAAAAGGAATGAAAGTCATTCTTCCATGCACAAGCAAACAGTTGATTATATTCACCACATTTACGAATGAGCACTGGCTCATGTATGAAAAACGAAACTGACTCAAATTATTTACCATGACCTGAAATCCCAGGTACTTCTCAAATCTTTGCCAAGAATACATATTGTTACGGCTGTGGAAATTCGCAGAACACCATAAAGGTCCTTGGTTCAGTTAGATCGATAAGTCTGTGTTCAGTTGGATTTCCCCACCGTTGTTTAATGGGAATTATTCATGTCACAGGGCTGTGATCTTTGAGATAGCTGTTTTTCTTTACTATCGTTATTTTGGACCAACCACATTTCAACCACCACAACCACCTTCACCACACCACCATCACATCAACCACACGCGCCTCTCAACAAACCACGCCATCCTCATCACCTCAACCACAACGCCAACCACAATTACGCCAATCACCTAACCACCTTCCCTGCTACGCCAACTACCGATCTCCTTCTCCACAAACCAAATCTCAACCCTCTCCGCTCATGAAGGCCGTCTCTGCGGAGGAAAAGGAACAAGGGATTTCGATAACGCGAGGGAAAAACAAGAAGGAACATCGGTGGCGCATGGATTTTCCTGCACTTTGGTGTGGGGGAAGTGTGATTCGAGCCAGAGGTCAAAGGTCATGTGAAGGAGGGGCCTCATTTTGGGGGAATGAATCTCCCTAGGCATGGGCCATGTAACAATTCCCTCGCCCCCCCCACGCGCCGCGAGAGGGGGGGGCGAGAGGGTTGGACACGGGCAACGCCCCTTTTCTCGAAGCTTCCCGCAGGAGCTCGAAGGAGGGCGGAGCAAGAAGCGAGGAGGAATATAAGGGCGCGCAGGAGTCAAGTCGGGTGTGTGTGGTTTCTTTTGGTGGCTTCTTTTTCTTGGTTGGGATCTTCGGCTCCTGGTGGCCTGTCTGTGGAGAAGCGGTCCGTGGAACGACCCGTTCGTGGGAGCTCGTGGTCGGTGGGGAGTCCGGGCGTGGCACCAGGGACGTGGACTGGAGGCGCTGCTCTGCCAGCTCTGTGGCGCAAACCTGCGCGTCCGAGTGTAGAGTGCCGGAGAGAGCTCGCGGGCCCCGTGGAAGGCCCGAGTCAGCCGCGGCTATCCTCGCTGCCGTGGGGACAGACGTCGCGACTCGCCCATCAAGGCACCACGACGTTGTAGGTAACCTGCAACGGTCTCGTGGGGCCCGTTTGGCCACCAAGGCTCCACGGTATAAAGGTCTACGGACCCTGTCTGACTCCCTTGTCTTTGAGGGTAGTCTTTTCTTTTCTTTTGAATGAATGTTGGTGGCGCCGTCTATAAGTAGAACTGTGTAAGTGTTGTACATCGGTAATTGCTTATCGTCGGTTGTAGTGCTGTCGTTGCCTGTATACGTGTTTGCATTGCTTACTGCATGCGTGTTTAGTATTCCCTGTATACGTGTCTCGTAGTAAATAAATGTGCTTGGTTAAATGTAACCCGTTCGTTGCATTCTTTCCCCTATTGGGATACCATCTTGCACTGCGGAATAGTAGTTGGGTTTTAAACACTCATTAAATATAATCGGATCCGGCGAGGTCGGGCGATAATACCTGCTGAACGGAATGGTTATCACTGAAGAAAGGAATGGACCGCTTGAGCGGTTCGTGTCCAAGCCGACCTGCGTCGAGGTACGGTCTCCCGGTAGGCTGCCCGCGCGAGTACTTAGGTATATCGATATTTGGCGATTGACCCTATTTTGCGCTGGTAGAAAATTGGCTAGGCCGTGGTGGGATTAAGAACCCACCCGTGACAGGGTTCTGGCGTTGTTCCAGAAGGTCACGACTGAATTGTCCGTCCGGTGGGCGGAGCGGCTGCTATTAGAAAAACGCGGTCGATCGCACGCCGGTGGGTGCGAATTCGTAACAATATCTTTGCAAACTGTCAAATTTGTTGTCCTTGGAGCTCTTTGTCTATTTCTTCCTCGGAAACCATTCTTGGACAGAATACATAACCAAGCTGCAGCCAAAGCGAAAAAAAAATCAGGAATACAATCTCGTGAAAAAAAAAATTCTGATTGACGCTTTATATTTATTGCATTTACACATTGCATATTGGTGAGAAACTGAAATTGGGAAGAGGAAGAGGAGCAGAGCGATAGAAAGGACAGGTTTGGTGGGTACCTCAGGAAAATTCCGTCATATACGTGTCTGGAGCATAAATAGGTGATATATATATATATATATATATATATATATATATATATATATATATATATATATATATATATATATATATATATATATATATATATATATATATGTTATAATTTTTTTGGTTCTGTTGTACCATCCTCTTTACAGAGTGTTGGTGCTACCAAAGTAGTTTCTTGGCAAGGGTTATACTGTGTGGTTTTCTATTGCCTTCTCAGCATTGTTTGTCCATGCTCCATCCTTTTAAATGCCGAGCGCCAAGCAAGGAAGCAGCACGTACCATTGTTAAACTCTTTGGGGTGAGTCGCCCGGGGTTTAAACCACTAAACTCCCAGACTCTGAGCAGTTGACACTAAGCGTGACACCACCGAATCTGTTCTATAGATCAATACATTCCTTAAATTTTGGATCTTCCCGTTGCTTTCTCAAAACCTTTACACTTTGAACCCGGGGACAAATAAAGTGATAGCGAGAAAGTCTTTTACGTTTGCAGTGACGTGTATTAAAGTTATCACAGATTCGTTTTCAATGACTAGTTTAAGGATATTGTTTGTTAATATTAAATTTAAACCATAATTTGCAACGAATCCAAGTCATATTAGTTGATAACAACAGTCTGTTTTAATTGGAGCAGAAAGGTTTCAAGAAATTTCATTGTGAAAGGAAGGATCTTGCAAGCCTTGGCGGACACCAGGCCTCAGGATAAACAGTGCGGTCGTTGTCTTCACTCCTGACCAGTGGAAAGGCTTAGTTGCTGCCCTTACTCTCTTTTTCAAACGACCCTCTTCATTGGTCATGGTGGCAGGAACTTCATGGTTTGCAGCAGGTTGGTCCAAGACCACAGCAAAGCATTTTTTTAAGTCACGGCTGTTTGTGAAAAAGTCGGTCGCGTATTACTCACATAATGGCAGGATGTAGAATTGATTGTTTGCATTGCTCATACGTTCCGACAAAACACTACAATGTTTGATCTCAACGTAGGAAAGCTTTGTGATCATTGTGATGCTGACCCTTTTTTAAAGCCAGTGACCAATATTGTGAGTTTTTTTTTTTTAAGCACATCGGAAGTTGGAGGACTCTTGTGGGACTTTGTGAAGGCTTTGTTGTGAGCCAACTAATATAATCTTGTGAGATTAAGGCTTTCTTTGACCATATATATTTATAATGTTCAGTGTTAAGTATACTTGTATTTGGACCGCCCATTGTAAATGCAAAGCAATGTGCAAATTAGCAAGAGATGGAATGGAATGAGACTATTTCTTTCCCTAATGATGTACTACTACTACACGAGTCTGGATGTGATGGATACTATCTGAAGAAATATCCTGGAACACGTTTGTTCCTTCTGGTTCCTTCAAAACACTTTTTTCACCTTGGTATTTCACGGTGGTCAGCCATTCAACCTGTCTGTTTGTCTCCAAATGACCAATTGACTGTTTTTTTTGTTTGTTTTTTTTTCAAACGGCAAACCAGTCAATCAACCAACCAACCAGATACATTCCTCTAGCCATTAATTGACCGAGTGAGACATGCACCTGGCATACTTGGTGTGTGCGTGGGCTGTATTGCTTGCTGTGTTTGCTGCTGTGCATTGGGCCGTGACAGCCATGCATGCCAATTGCCAAGCCAAGGCGGTCTTGAGAACCAGTCCAGATGCAGGCCAGACTGCTGTGCAAGAGTGCACGATGAAGTGCCGTCGTAATTAGGAATGCTGCAGTAGAACTTGTACCAGCATCTATCCAGTTTACAGTGCGAGATGATTATTCCTTATTATGAGAGAACACATAAAGGAACAAATTTTTATTCCTCATGCCTCTCGGTGAAGGGACGAGTGTTGGAAACTCCTAGACAGATGATGAAGAACTCAACACTTGTCGAGTGCCCCCAATAAACTTGTAAAACGTCATGGATCAGCAGGAAATGCACCACCACAGCATTGGCGTGCCATACTTGCTGCTTTAGACTGAACATACGAAACCATTTTTCAGCAAATATTTGCACCTGAAGGGAACTTTTACTTTGCATAAGCTGGAACTTCTGTAAAACTATATTCGAAAAGTCATGGGGCAGTGCTTTGCAGTTGAGAATTGGCTACTTGTGTCGTCCAACTTGCACAACCGTAATTGTGATCAATAGACCTGTAGTCATAGACATGTATATAGTCGGGGAACGGTCTCATTCCATAGTTTTTGGAGCATCATGTTTCAGGGAATTGAGTTGACTGAGTTCCCATGAGAAAGGATAATCAGCTTTCAGAAAGTGAGCACCACCATCCTGACCATTTTAACCTTCCTGGCCACCCCTGAATGAACAGTGGGGAACAGCAGCATTAGATGGAAGGCACCTAGAAATAGCAACCCTGACTATTGATCTGCCGAGAGAGAGAGAGAGAGACAGAGACAGAAACGGACAAGGCATTGGTTAAATGGATGAGACTCTTTTGTGACATCATGCTTCCATGATTTAATGAAACGATTTCAGAATATCATTGGTATGTCAGGGTATGATTTTGTCGAGCCTTTCACTCCACAGAATATTGTGGAAGAGCAGTCACACACAAGATTTTCATCAGTGTGGACAAGGTGCAGGTTCAGTTATTGGGGTACAATGATTGTCTATCCTGGGGCCTCAAAAGCCAAAACAAAAGTTTTGTGCAGTGATGAGTTCACTTCTGATGGCGATATCTGGATGAGTGTTTTAATGTGCCAATTCCAGGCTTGATAACAATGGCCACAGCAACGGAAATTTCTCGGTGACTCACTATTAAAGGAATGTTGAAGAATCTCAACTAAAGACATATATTGGAGTAAGGGTCCAAGTTGCGATTATGACAAGGAAGGCCCCTGCAAAAAGGCCAGCCACTAAGGCTTGTTTTAAATTGTCCATAGAATGATGTTCACCTGCTGAGATACGATTGATAAGACAGTGCATGTTGCAAAACAGATTATGTTTTTTTTTCTTGTCTGCTTTTGAATATATTTGCTTATGACCAATACATTATGCAATATATTACCGATGTGAATGCAAACGTGAATTACCTTTTGTTTTATTTTATTCGGTGGACAAATGACTGTATGCCTTTACCCAGACTTTACCCAGAAACAGAATTGCGTGTTGTAATATGGAACTTGAAGACCATTGAAAAATCTTTCAGAGACTGCTGGGAAGCAAAAATGCAGAGAAAGCGCTTCCAGCACTTGACAGGATTAGTCTCTCAATTTAAAATTTCCAACCTGAAAACCAGCAACTTGCAGAGCAAGCTGTAGAATCATCTCTGGCATTGTCTTTGGACGCGTCGTGGATCATGGTGTCAAGTAAAGTCATTTCAGGTGCTCGCTGCTCTCAAGCGAGAGCATTTCAAGTGCTCAGTGGTGAGAAAGGTTAAAAAAAAATTTTATTTTCTTTATTTTTTTAAAATTATGAACCAGAAACTTATGACATAGAAATCGTTTTGACTTCCAACATAAATCTGCTTTGAGGCTTTTTGAAAGGGGGCTTTTATTCTGGGGCTTACGAAGGGCTGGCAGGATGCCCTAGACTAGAGCCTGGACTCTCGATTTACACACACTCTCCTCTGAGCTGTCTACCCTGGGTTTGAATGCCTACCCCCTCTATAAACTGTCATCCCAGTGTTTCACATGCAGGGCAAGGCATTAATATGTGCGCCATCCCTCCAATGGACATCAAGCCGGAGAACCCGTCTACCATTACTGATTGTTGGTGGTCATGAAAGATCGAAAGACACCACAGTGTTTTTCATGAAGAGAGTGAATTATCGCCAGCACCCCAAACAAATTACAAATTCCGACCAGAATCACCTTCAGTCGAATGTCTGGCCGAGCCAGGCTGTTCGTGAAAGACTTGTGCCAAAAACGTCCACTGAGTCGACCCCACAGGAAGGTGGAAATGATGGGGACTGTTAAAGAAGTGGTAGTTTTAATCTGGAGCTTATGAACCGTAAATGGTCTCAAACTGAATTAGCCGGATGAAAATTCCTGTGATTGTTCTGGAAGCAAGTGAAATAGTTGATGTAATTAATGCATTAATTAAAGTAAGTTGTTTTCTCTGGGTCACCATAGCCTTAAAGTACATGGCTCTTTCGATTTCCTCACCACAGCTGGTGGAACAGAAGTCAATGAGTTGTCAAACTCGATTCAATTCCAGCATCATAAGTGCAGTCTGTCACGTGACTGGTTATGGGGACTTGTGGCCTCCTTTGTTGAGGATGGATACTCGATGGGTGCTCACACACATGGCGTTTCGAACGGTGACTCAAGCACACCATGTTTTTGTATGAGCTGTGTCGGTGGTTTCTTGAGAGACTCCAGGCCCAGGTTTCCGTGATTTCACAGACGAGCTTTTGTTCTTCGCCATATTTTAATGTCATTGTTTTAATGCAGTTTTCAAGCAATCGGTTCGAATTTGGTGTCACATTACAATTGGTAAGTGCAAACTGTGTACTTTCCACGTTGCAGGAAGTTCACACATTATAGTCCAGGCTTTCTGTCTTTCCTTCAAATTTACTGCTTGGGCCGCAACATTTACGTCACATGAACAACTGTGTTTCTTCAGCACAGGGATAGAGTTCCTTTGAGGTGACTCGTGGAGATGTCATACTTTAGGGGGAGAATACACTAATCTACCATATATATATATATATATATATATATATATATATATATATATATATATATATATATATATATATATATATATATACATATATATATATATATATATATATATATATATATACATATATGAGCCTGGTGTTGGCGCAGTGGTTAGGGCAGCGGCTTGGGATGCAAAAGGTCCTGAGTTCAAGCCCCGTTGGGCCACTGAATTAATACACCAGGGGGTTGACTCAGCCTGTCATCCTTCCGAGGTCGGCGAAATGAGTACCAGTATACTGGGCCGGTGTATACCCCAGTTAAAATAGGTGTACCATATCCCTGTGTCGCAAGAGGCGACCAGGGTTGCGTCAGGAAGGGCATCCGGCGTAAAACCTATGCCAAATCAATATGCGGATCATAACGGATGATCCGCTGTGGCGACCCTTAACGGGAGCAGCCGAATGAAGAAGAAGAATATGTATATATAATATTATGCTAATTCCCTTCTTGCATTGTCTTTTCCAGTATAACCTTTTCATTAATGACTCGATCAAAATATATTAAACATACAAGTTAGGGGCCATCTACATAGTTTGTATGCAGAGGTAACACACATGATACACATTGGCACTGTGCTTCATTCACACCACAATCTTACTTTGGCAAGAATCGGTGGATGTTTATGGGGTAAAGAAACAATGTTATGGCTGATTTTTGACATTGTAGTACATTTGACTTGCATCACCCTTTCAGCCCAAATCGGCTTGTCAGCTGAAAGTTTATTGGACTTCAACATGAGCCAACAAATCAACCAAAAATGAATGCAAGCAACATCCACACTCTCAGGGTCGTAATATTATGTACGATGTTTATTATTAACATTCTGAGTAGCATAACAACCATATATAGTTGTGTTAAACTATACTTAACATATTGTGACGTGTAAGGGGGGGAGGGGTGGGGGATTCAATAAATAGATTGTGGTATGAATAGTCTGGACCGTGTGATCGAGTGTGGTCGATTCACTCCTGTACTAACAGCTCGGAAGTAATTTGTATGGTAAAACGTGTACTGAGGAGGCAGTGATTTTAAACCTTGGAGCAGAATAGTGTCAGATTGTGATGTATAAAACCATCTGTACAGATGAGGTAAGATTGAGGATGTGTGCAAGAAAGCACTTCATGCATTTAAAAGGGGGGGTGGAATGGGCCATTTGGTCAAAGAATTGTGGGTCACGGCATTGCAATGAGCTGTGGAGAGGGCCGCAACACTTTTGTGAGGGGCTACTCCACGTGGAGGGGGGGGTGGCCTGGAAGATGGTGCTGCCCCAAAGCACTCGTGGTCAATCATGGGACCAGCTGAATGTTTGATTGAAAGGCCATGTTTGCATGTGCGCATGGCAGTTGGAGTTGAACCCTGGTGAGCAATCTCTCTCTCTCCCTCTCCCTCTCCCTCTCCCTCTCCCTCTCCCTCTCCCTCTCCCTCTCCCTCTCCCTCTCCCTCTCCCTCTCCCTCTCCCTCTCCCTCTCCCTCTCCCTCTCCCTCTCCCTCTCTCTCCCTCTCCCTCTCCCTCTCCCTCTCCCTCTCCCTCTCCCTCTCCCTCTCTCTCTCTCTCTCTCTCTCTCTCTCTCTCTCTCTCTCTCTCTCTCTCTCTCTCTCTCTCTCTCTCTCTCTGCCTCCCTCTCTCTCTCTGCCTCCCTCTCTCTGCCTCTCTCTCTGCCTCTCTCTCTCTGCCTCTTGAAGAAGAACTCTTCAGTCAAGTTGGATATTTATTGACGATGATAATGGCATTTTATCTGCAACCAAAAAGGAAAATAGACAATATTAGTCTGATTACTTTCACACGATATGGTACACAGGAAAATGCCATGAACTCACAATGAAGATCTCATATCGCCAATTGCATATTGAACATTACTAACTGGCGATATACAATTGCACTCATGATAATAATAATGATACGAACCAACGATAATGTCCAACTATAATGAATGAAATAATAAAGGACAAATGCACAAGACACTAGGACATATGGCAATGACAATCACTCTTCATCCCCCCCAGCTCGGGGTCCACACCACGAGTTTATCTACTGCATCAACCAGTCACCTGATTCCTGCCAGGTCGGTTTTCGAGTCGCTCGATGAGGACTTGCAGCAGGAGGCGTTGGTGGTGAGGTCGGAGCGATGGGATCTGTAGGTGAGGAAGGTGGCGTGACACAGTTTGATGAGGAGGACGACGACGTTGGAGGGCCGCTTCCAGGAGGAGCCGTGCAAGGAGGAGTTGACGGCGTGATAAGCGGAGGCGGCTTCTCTGGTGTCTGACTGGGGGCAGGTGGATCTTGTGCAAGAAACTGACACGGAGGAGGTTGAGTGAAGGCGCGGAATCCGTTGGTGGCGGGTATGATGAGGGGCCGGGAGCGGGCATGGTAATGTCCGTTGAAACCGGGACGAATGCGCGGAGGAATTTGCGATTCCGTGTTGTCACCCTCCCCGAATCGTCAATCTTGACGCAGTATTCTTCATGATCCAACACCTCGGTTACCGTGCCGATTCTGTCCCATCGCTTGGGATGATTTCCCGCACCATTTTGCACGAAACATCTGTCTCCTGCATGGACAGGGAGCGCAGGGAGAGCGTGGCTGTTCAGAGACTCCTGCGACCGAGCGTAGCGTGTGCGAAGCAACGACTCTTTAATTTCCCAGGCCTCCCGCCATGTAGGCCTGATGTTGGGGTTGGAAAACTTTTCCAGTCGGTTCACAAAAAGCAGTGAGTCTCGCAGCGGCTTCCCAAAGATGATTTGGGCAGGCGAAATGTCGCAGTCGGGGTCGGGCGTGTTTCTTAGTTGAAGGAGGGCTCGCAGGAAGCGATCGTTGTTGAGCATTCCGGTGGGACCGACGTTGGATCTCCAGAAGCCGCTTGGTGGTTTTGACTGCAACCTCTGCTCTGCCGTTCGATTGAGGGTGGTATGAGGATGAGATGCGATGCTTGACGCCCCATCTAACGAGAAAGTCACGGGTAACACCGGCAGTAAACTCCGGCCTGCCGTCGCTGGAGAGTTCTTCCGGTACGCCAAAAGTGGCGAATAGTGAGCGGAGGCACCCGATGAGGCCCGCGGAACCTGCGTGCGAGGAACCGGGAGGACGCGCAAATACTTCCGACCAACCCGACAAACGGTCGGTGTCCTGCAAAATCGAAATAGTCAGCGTAGACAGATTCAAAAGGAGTCGATGGAGGCATCGTTGATGCTGCAGGAAGAGGAGGCTGCGACGGCGCATTGCGGTTGCAGTCGGCGCATGCTGCGCGTATCGCGTGAATGTCTGCGGTGATCCCCGGCCAGAAGATGATGGCACGTGCACGGAGCTCCATAGACGAGGTCCCTTGGTGAGCGGCGTGGAGGTTGTCAAAAACAGCATGGCGGAGCGAGGGCGGAACAATGACTCGATCCTCAAAAAGGACAACACCGTCTGAGATGTAGAGCGCGTCGCGGTACTGCCAAAGGGGGGAAGCATGAGACAAATCTTTGTCGGTTACTGGGAAACCGTTCACGACCGTCTGGACCAGGGCACGCATGTTGTCGTCGTTCTGGATTTCTTCGACGATTCGAGACCATGGTAGCGCCAAAATATCGGCGGCTTCGCGCCGGATCACAGTGGCGAGCGCATGTTCCATTTGATCGAGACAGCCAAGGAGCTTACTGCAATTGACGGCGAAGGATGGCGAGATGTCGTGTCAGCGGCCAAATTGGACCTCCCAGGCATGTGTATGATGGAGAAGCGCCAAGGCAAGGTGCGCTGCTTCAGCCGAAAGAGTCTGGTGTTGGTAATCTCATCAAGGGTGCGGTCACCAAAAATCTTGACCAATGGTTTGTGGTCCGTCACGACTAGCAAGTTGTCACAACCCTGCGTGAAGAAACGGGTTTGTTCCAGACCCCATGCGACGGCAAGTGCTTCCCCTTCAATTGGTGCATATCTTGACTCGGCGCCGGAGAGGAAGCGAGAGCCAGCAAGAATGATGCGCCACCCACCTGGGCAGCAGTCCGGTGCTTCCGAGTGGCATCTGCAATGTTTCTGGAGCAAGAAGTATCCGATGCCGTTTGTAGACCAATCAGGCCTGAGGCAGGTCTTCTTTGCCATGTCGAAGATTCTCACTCCTTCCTGGATCGCTGAGATGATGGCAACTTTCGAGGCCTGAAACGCCTCGTCGAGTACAGGGGTCCAGAAAAACTTGTACTTCGGACTGAGGAATAGCTTGAATATGGCCATTATGTCCCTCAGCTGAGCATAGTTGCTCACCTGGTTCACGAAGCCGAACCAGCTGCGAATGTCTGTGGTGGAGTTAGGTGTCGGAAAGTCCCTGATGGCGTCGAGGAACTTCGCCAGAGGTTCGATGGAGGTGTCGGTGATGTGGAAGCCGGCGAACTCCACCTCCCGCTGCGCAAACTGGAACTTGTCCGGATTCAATACCACGCCTGCGTCACCGACAGTCTTCAGAAAGTCTATGGTCCACCACCAGTGAGACTCCAAGTCCTCGTCGTAGTGGGTGGTGTCGTCAATGCACCTCTCCTTGCGCCCGAAGTCGGACAAGATTGCGTCGAAGCGGCGGTTGTAGCCATCGCCCGAAGCGAGAAAGCCCTGTGGAGCTCAACAGTAGTGCCATCTGCCGAAAGGGGTGATGAACGTCGTCAAGTGACGGTTGGATTCACAAAGAGGGTTGGAATGGTAGCCATTCCAGGCATCCGTAACGGTCTTCCATGTATTCCCTGGTATTCGACGAGCAAGGTGGAAGGGTGACTCGGCGGCGAACGGTTCCCTCTTGCAGAACTGGTTGAGCAGGGAAAGATCCACTGTCCGGCGCAGGGTGCCATCGTGCTTGCGCGTGAATACCATCCTGTGGCACCACGTGGCCGGCTCACCATAGGGGACCCGTTCTATGATGCCGAGGGCTTCGTCACGTAGCGGGTCCTTGTATACTTTTTTCTGCCAGTGTACGGGGATCGGTGC
>NC_140965.1:66352288-66372288 GCF_056783735.1 Eptatretus burgeri
AATCGTTTTCTTTTCAACTTTGTTGGGAAATGCACCTTTTTAACTTAAATTAGCTGGCCTTCATTTGACTGCTTTGTAGATTTGTGAGTAAGCTTGCAACCTTGTGGCGTGTTTTTGCCTTGCAGGGATCTATCTGTCTGACATCACTTACATCGATTCTGCATACCCGGCATCAGACAGCATTTTGGAAAACGAGCAGCGCTCCCTGCATATGAACAACGTCCTGCGGGTTATCTCGGACTTCCAGCAGTTCTGCCACTATGGTGTGCATAATGATCACCATTGCAACCACCATTTTGCAATGAATGTAAACTGGTATCACACCTACAGTGAACAGCAGTTCATCCTCAAAAACACAAATGCCACCATTGGGAGTTGGATGTTGCTTTAGTCTTGTCTAATGAATAACTCTTTTTTTTTTCCAAAAAAATTTATAAAATGGTCCAGCTGCCCGATTAAGATTAATATTACTACTTCTACTACTACCCTAACCCTAACCCTAACATCTCTACCGAGATGACCTAATAAAGCCGGACCAAATGTCCGTCTGTCCGTCCGTCAACAATTTTTCTTTCTGATCTTGATGAAACTTAGTATGTGGGTAGAGGTCGATGAGTGTTGTACAACGATATAACTTTTGTCCGGGTTCAAGGTCAGGGACGAGGTCACGTAAGTTATAAAAATTGCCATTTTCAAAACCTATGTAGTCTGCCATTCTACAAGATATTCGGCAACTGCTTATTGATTATGATAGTAAAAAATATTATCTTGTATCTAACAGGACATATTTTTGAATTTCCTTCCCGTTTGATCGTCACGTGATCTGGAAGATGGCCAAAAACGCCGATGCGATTCGCAAAGAAGGAAGGAAGGATTTCGACCAATCGTCTATGAAATATAAATATAAAACACATTTTTAACCTTTTATATTTATACATTTTCCGCCGAAGGTGCAAAAGTTTCAAAACCCAAAATGTAAACGTCTGCATTTGTTTTCAAAATAGAATTTCGTGCCTGCGCGCCAAAATGCCGAGTCATCTTTAACCAAACTGCGCAGTAGTCTTCGGTCATGGCGTCTGAGCAGTGGCCAGCGTGGTTCAGATTGACTGTGGTTTCTGGGGCGAAGGTGGTTGTTAAGAAGTATGTCAGCGGTATAAATTCGAGTGACTGTATTGGTGATTTAATCACGCAACATCTTGACAACGAATATTCTGGCCGAACGATTGCATCAATTCAGTGCATCAGCAGGGATAATTCGCAGGCTCCTCTCGATCGTGCTAATTTTGTTTCTATCGAAAGTTGCACACCGCTGTTCGTATTGAAAGATTTTTGTGCCAAGTACGTCAAAGTCTCCCTGCGAGTTGCTGATATTCAGCCTTCAACGTACCAGAAATCAGCCTTTGATGTGCTCATGGGGATGGGGAGACGGTACGATCAGATGCCCACTGAAAAGTAAGAGCTGGTTATGGCTCTGATTGACTGTTTTGAGTGTGTTGCCTCTGAGTAGACACCTTTTTTTAATCATATCCAGCACTATGCACTGGTGTGCACGCACACATCTACGACTTGGACATTAATTTTCTCACCATTGTTTCCATTTGTTTGATGATCCAACAGGTTTCTATAAGAAATACATGCCAGACTATATTGTAAAAACAAGATTTAATCCTTTTTTATTGTTTTTCACATCAGATGATACAGTGAACATGGGCATCCTGCATTTGAATGGTCTTCCATCTTTAATGTTTTCTTAGATCCTCCTGGTCCAGGATTTATATTTATCCCCCCCCCCCACCTACCCTTGTCTTTTCCATGGAACATCCGAAAAAAATCATTAAAATATTTAACTTCTAAAAATTGAAATTATATTTATATTTCGACCTACCAACCCTACATTTTCACTGAAGAACTGCGTAAACCAAGTTATAAGATAACTAAGGCCTAAGTATTAACTTCATTATAAACTCCATTAGTCTCCATCCCTTCCTCCCCACTGATGATCGTTATCTTGGTGATGCGAAAAATGTCGTTTATTAATTTTTTTTATAATTTTTCTGATAAAAAAAATCTTAGCCCCCGGCTCCCGCCATTAACCGGTATCGGAACACCAAACTATAACCCCTAATTAAAATCTGGGTGGGATCTATCATAATCACCAGCGGACATAGGGCTGCAGGCTGTGGGGCGAGGCCACGGATCCCGGATGAGGGGATAACTGATAAATTATGCGACATGCTTCGGGCTTTCTGATTAGTATATCAATGAGTACATTCCATAATTAATGAATTAATAATTAATGAATCTGGCATACAAAATGTTTTTTTCATACGTGACATGTTACTTTGTGCAGTGTCACGAAACTTCTGTGGAATTAATAATGAATGAATTTGCGAGCTCTAACGATCTTTCAAACCTCAATAACACTCTAAATACTTGACCAATTTTCATTCTGAAAGTTGCATTATAATCAGTGAAGAATAAGCTACAGGATTATCATAATCTCCGAGAGCTAAGCCTATTTTTTTCGTTTTTTTCTACAACCAGAAGTGAAATGTTTCCAGAGAGTGGACGGACCGGAAAACCATGTATTGCACTTACTGGTGATTCTGATGTGTTAATCCGGGTACTAAATGAACAAGACATATTTATTCATTATGTCATTATTAGTATTATCCTAGTGTATCTCTGTGAACTATTTCAATCTAAACGGTTAGTTTGGACTGTTTCGTGGTTACCTGAACTGAACATTGAGAACTTGTGTTATTATAGAGATGACCGTCACCCCCACATGGGGGTAATTTTTAATGCTTAGGTTTGAGAGAAGGTCATGTTTGAGAACATGATAAAGTTGCTGTTGACTGAGCATTCTGAGCTGATGACTGAGCTGGATACATAGTTTAAGCATCACAAGGCTTTAATTACCTCTACCACCAAAGGTGAATGAGGTTATGTTTTCACCCCTTTCTGTCTGTTTGTTTGTTTGTCTGTCTGTGTACAGGATATCTCATAAAGTTGTGGACGGATCCGGATGAAATTTTGTGAACAGGTTCAGTTTGTGACAAGGACGAACTGATTAGATTTTGGTGAAGATCCGGATCTGATGACTAGAATTTTAAAAGTGATTCTTCATCATTGAGAGATAGGGCCAAAAACGATATGTAGTACGATATCTCAAAAAGTTGTGCACGGATTCGGATGAAACTTGGTGGGCATGTTGGGTGTGTGACAAGAACGAAATGATTAAATTTTTGTGTAGATCTGGATCTGATAATTTTTTTAATGATTCTTTACCATTGAGAGATAGGGCCAAAAACGATTGTATCTCATTCTATTTCAAAAATGCATTAGGCCTGATATGTTCTCATGGATCAGGTATTACATGGCAAAGGTATGTGCTCCACTAAATGCCCTTCTAGTTATATCTGTGTTGAGGCTGAAGTCAGAGTAGCATGTACCCCATTGAGTTTCGGGTTTTTCTTTTTTTCCGTCAGGTTGTGCAACCATTAATTAAGGGGTAAGCCATAAATTACTTTCCCAAATGTGGGACCAGAAGTGTTGTTCACACCAATCACTGAATAATTCGAGTTTTCCTCCTGAATGACTTGTTTATTTGTGATGTTGCATGTTTCTTTTTCTTAAGAATTGCATTGTCACAGCTGATAACACAAGGATCAGCTCGTATACCAGTACCATAATACCTGGATCTATTTGGTTATGGTACCCGACTAAAGATTATTGTGCCAAAAATACGGTAGGATTTTGATGTACCACCATAGGGAGTTAGATGTTACTCTACTCCTGTCTAATGAACTAGTAAGAGGCGTCCACAACCATCCTTAACCATGTTGTGGAACGTCTGCTGAGGTCCTCACCCCCCCTTCCCCCTCCATCCTCACGTTTCACCTTTATTCGCTTTTAAATCAGATTTTTTCCACAACTGCTTGAGCGATTGACACTAAACTTTCAACATAGGAATGCATAGCCAAGGAGAAATTTTGTTTCACAAAGTTGCATGATGATTGGATGGAAAATACGTCTGGTGTTCCAAAAAGTCCGTTTTCTGTAGGCATGGGTGGTAGGGTGTTTCACGTATCTGCAGAGGCAGCGTTAGGGGCGGGCATACCGTGCAATTGCATGGGGCCCCAAGACAACAAGGGGGCCCCCTGAGGGTGGGATCTCACTATGCCATCAAAACATATCACCTTGTGACTGGTGATAAACACAGCACAAAGGAATGCTCCATCTCAAGAAAAGAAAGCACTGTGACATAATGAATCAATTAAACAATTTTCCCCTGATGTTTAACTAGACATGACACAAAATTGGGGGGGTGAAGTTAGTATTCAAAGAGAAAGCAGGTTAAGTGGAAAAATAACTATATTTAATGTTTTTAAATGCAAGAACAACCACAATAAAATTTGTGTAATTCCTAATGTTAATACATATCAATATTGTTAAGGAAATGTACACAACAATTTATTGTGTGATCATAAAACAAACCCTGTGATCACACAAAAACGACACCACACATTTTTGTGTGATCACAAAAAATATCTTCAACGTTCAGCCGTGCGCATGGGTAAGTGGACTAACCCATGCGCACGGCTAAACGTTGCCGTTTTTAAAATTGGAGCACCTGTGAAACAAAACTACCCCAGCAGTGCTGAAAAGTGGGGGGGGGGAAGCAACAAAAGGAGAAAAGGGTGAAATCACCCAAAAATAACTTTCTTCATTGCACAAGCAACAGAACCAGAAGATGGGTTATTGGCCTAGTACAAGTGCTGGGATGTGTTTGATTACCAATCAGCTTGTAGAGCGCTCCCCAAGTGGTTTAAGCACTCACGGAAGCACTCCAACGAAACGGTTGATCAGGAAAGTTTGGCTCGGCAAGCGATAGCAAGCTGATTGGTAATGGAACACACCCCTGGATCAGTTTTTTGTGTGAGTTTGTATTTGTGGCTGGCGGTGTCAGGTGAGATTAGGGAGTAACCGTTATTTAATAATTGCATAAAATGATGAGAAATTTATCTACGGGAGCAGCCAGGAGGGATCATGTTATTATCCTTTTTATTACTGCCATTTATTGTCGTTATTTTTGTTAATATTATTATCAATGTTAATGTTTTACAAAAGTATAACGTTAATATCATCATTATTATGCTATTGGCACTACCCTGCGCTTGCGAAGTGAAAAGCAGGGTCAAGTGATCAGGAGCATACGACGTTAAGGTTAAGTGTTAAGTGAGTACATACGATGTACATTAGTCGTGTCTGCATTTTGTTAAGAGCATATATTGAAAACGGTTCAGCAGAGGATATTGAAACTTTACCATATGTTAAGGCCCGGTCACACCTTGACGTTTTAGCCAACGTATGCCGATTTTTGATTTTTTTTTTCTAAAACGCTGGCACACGTTGAATACGTTATGGATAAGTTTTGATAACATTGAGAGCACGCTGAAAAACACTGCCATACGTCGTTGTACGTTGGCTTTAAACGTTGTACTTTTCGGTTGTCCTCAAATTTTTTCATGCTTGAAATTTCACGACGTATGCCGGCGTATGACTCACACGTTCCGCTACGCTGGCCACAAGTTGTATGCACGGTCTGTGATCGTTGACAGACGTCAACACATGCTACTTGTAAGTTAATCATAAGTTGAGACACGCCGAGGTAATGTTTAGCGTACCCGAAACTTATTTCTAACCTATGACTAACGTGTTGTTGGCACATTACGCGATCGTTGCCACACATCGACAGACGTTACTTTTAAGTTACTCATAGGCTGAAAGACGTCGGTATAATGGATCGTCCTTGCGTCAGCGTCCACGGCCACGGCCAGGACACTTATTTGCAGCGTTCTTCAAACTTTTCTTCGGCATGACGAGGATGTTCACACTTCGATGTCTAGCTTGGCTATGATTCCAATTGTCCATCGGCAGCGTCTATTTAAAATAGTCGAGTTTGAGCGTTTTAACACGTTCAGAAGAAACGCTTCAAATTTCAAAACCCCAGCGTCAAAAAACAAAGGCGAGTGACAGCAATTTAAATCGCTCATTGTAAACAATGAAAATAGCTGAGTGGTACCGTTTAAAAGTCGTTGAGTGTAAAAAAAATCCAATTGTTGAGCGCAAGCGTCTACTTTCAATAGTGGAGATGCAGCCATTTAAATCGTTGAGTGGCAGCCTATGAACCTACCCGTGGACACGCGGACGCAAGGAGGATCCATCATAACCCACACCCTCCCCCTCACACTCACCTACTACTGCCAACATGAACAAACTAATACTAATACTAATACTGATACTGCTGACATGGACATCGACTCAAAAAGGAACTCAAACACTGTTGGGTTCCCCTTTTATGAGCAGCATTTTTATATACCAATTCCCAAAACCGCTGGGAACACGTCTTTATATGGCAGTTGTAAGCTAGAAACACGTTAATTTATTTTTTTTGTCGACCGGAAGACGTCATTGGAATACGTCTACATACGTCGATGTGTGTTGGGACTACGTAAAGAATTGGTTCAAAGCACGTCAAACATAAGTTAGAAATAAGTTTCGCGTAAAAAAGACATTACCGCGACGTGTTTCGACTTATGAGTAGCTTATAAGTAGCCTTTGTGGACGTGTGTAAGCGTCCACATATCGTGTGTAAAACTTATCCCCATCGCATGCGGAACGTGTGTCATACGCCGAGTACGTCGTAAAATTTTGAACATGTTTAAAATTTCTTGACGTACTCTACTTACTACGACGTATGATAGCGTACTTTAGCGTTGTACTCACGTATACCAAACTTACTCATACCGTATTTGACGTGCCCCAACGTTTTAGACACATTTTTCTTAGGTCGGCATACGCTGGCAAGATCGCCAAGGTGTGACCGCGATGTTGACACTTCCATTTCTACGGCAGTTATGATTGGAATCGTTGTGCGTCAGCCTTTTAATAGGCTACGTCACGACATCGTCGGCGATGCGTGCAACGCGCTATGCCGAAGTTAGACTATCGTTGGGCATCAGTTGTGTAGGCCAACAACAGGTTCAGCATTCGTTGGTATAAGTTATCTATAACACAACGAAACGTTCTGTGTCCATTACTAATATGTTATGCATACGACCAACTCGTTATGAATACGTCCGAATCTTAAAAAAAAAAACATCAAAAGTTCAACGTCAGCCAGCGTTTTACATAAATTTTAATACGTTGGCATCGCTGGCTAAAACGTCAAGGTGTGACCGGGCCTTTACATGTGGTATTTACCATACGTTACATGACCACGTCACTAAATTCAACCACCAATTATTTTTGAGGTCAACATCGGCCAAAAGGTCAACATAGGGCAGATTTCTGAAATCCTCAATTTCTATCCGATTGACTTGAAATTTGAACAGGATTTTCATTAAAATGACCATTATGTGTCACGCGGTTTGGCAGCCATATTGGATCTAAGGGAAAATCTTTGAAAATATTCATCGGAGAAACTGCTTCACTGATCAATGCAAAATTTAACTAACTCATCAACTACCCATGGGAAATATGGTTTGATAAAGATTACGTCATCAGTCACATGGTCTGGCAGCCATATTGGATCAAAGGAAAAACAACAACCTGAAACAAAAGAGTTGGGTTGCACCAAGACCGCAATGTATATACTATTCTATAACTATCGTCTAGTTGTTATTATTACTTTTGTCAATTGAAGTGGCCTTGGAAAAATACGACGATATGGTCGAATGACGCTCAAGCTGCTGCATATATACACTGTTCCAATATGGAAAAGGGCAATAAAACGTGGGGAATTCCTCTGGATTTTGCAATGGAGTCCAAAGCTGAATCGGCTAAGCAATTGCGAAAATAACATTGAGTCCTCTTACTCATGATACAGTACATTTAAAGGTTCTGAAACGTCACTCGTAATACCCTCTCCCACCCCCACCAGGAGCAGCACTACATACCCATTGTCTGCTCCATACCCATTGAAAGTACACCATCGACAAAGATAATTTGCATCACCCCACCTTCGGAACTTTTTGTGAGGAGTGGGGGCCAGATGAAGCAAATTAAGTCACTACAACCTTTGTCATATGACCTGTAGTCCCCTTGGCAAGTTTAATTGGTTGAGATTTTGTAAGCAATGACCGAATACATCGACATCAGACAGACGGATGCCAAATTGCATATTTTAGTGACGGGGCTCATGGGTGCCCCCACTGAGCCATTATTCCGTTTTGCATGGGGCCCCCAAATGACTAACGCTGCCCCTGTGTATAAAGGAATAAATGGCCTCGACCTCACTTCGTTCAGCCTCGGCTGAAAGGCTCATTTCAAAAAATAAACGAGAGCGAAGTCAGTGGGGTGCCATTGCAAATCCCCATGCTTCCCACCTAAAGCAAAATTGAAAGATGGCAAAAAGTTCCAGTCGGAATGACCCAATATATAATTTTGAGTTAAAAAAGAAATCTTCTTTTTTGACCCCTGTGACCCTGAGGCATGAATGGGGGGGGGGGGTGGGGTGTCAAATCCAAACAATCTTTCCATATTTCATGCATCCCCAAATGTTGATTGCATATGCTGTACAAAGTTTATTTTTAAAATGTTTTTTAAATGGGCCCGTAATTGCATTTTTTGGTATTTAACCTTTTGAACATCCCTCATAGATGGCATGCTCTCCAATGCAACACCCCGTCTGCAAATGTTTTATCGGATGGCAGTTTGTAGTCGGATCCCATTCCTCAGGGACTGAAATCTAGATCTGACAGCTCTGGTGTAATCTTGCTCCATTCCTTACTGCTCTTCCCGTGATATTGTTTGCACTTTGCTTTTATGTGCTATGGATACAGTCCAACGGCAGAGTTTGCGGGAAGGTGTTGGAATATATCAATTATGGATTCAAAGAGTTGCCACAAAATCTGCAAGTACACCACTGTGTTGTAAGAGTTGGTGGAAATTCCTACCTCCATCCTATAAAACAGTGGGAGCATGTGTTGGAGTAAGGGTCCAGCCTGTGATAAGTGTAGAGGGATGCCCCATAAATGCCACAAAATGTAGATTTGCCTCGATTGTATATACCAATCAAGGAACATAGACAACCTCATTCCTGAAGGTTATTAGTGAGCTAGCAATGTTTTAAGCTGAGAATCCAACGTGAGTCTCCCAAGACGAGCTTAGTTTCCTGAAGTTTAGAATTCAAATTGTTCATAGAGTTGCCCCAGTTGGGTCTGAACCCACACATTCTCGAGGATGCTTGTGCACGATCCTGACCACTGCATTCCACCCTCGATCTGAAGTATTTCTGAGGATATAAAGATAGTTGTGGTCATATGTAATGTGGTTGTGCAGGTTGTGTTTGTACTCATTGGAGTTTAAAATAAATGTTTCTCTCGCTCTCTTTCCCTCTCCCTCTCCATCTCCCTCCCATAACCACAGAGCACCTACAGCAGCTTCCTCATGTACAGAAGTACCTTCATTCGGTTCAGTACATTGAGGAGTTGCAGAAGTTTGTGGAAGACGATAATTACAAGTATGCACCTTTAACTGCCATCCTCACACATCTTCTCAGTGATATTCCAATATGGATTTGATCAGTCATTTATTTTTCTTACACATCCTCACTCTTAAATTTCTCTTGCTTAAAGTAAATAAAACACTTGAGACACCTTACACTATATAAGAGTATGAAATGTGTCTTAATTATGATATGGACAGTAATTTGTAATTTTTCAGGGTGCCAAAGTTAACTTGCTGACTCTTGGTCAAAAGACACGATAGGATCTTTAACGTCCACTGACTAATGCTGGCACATGGGACACCTAGCTTAACATCCATTCAAGGGATGATGTACCTTGTGGTCCAACACTCTGCCTGCGAAGCACCGATCTGACAGTTTACAGTCGGATCAGGAATCAAACCCACACTAGGACAGTTCAAAAGTAAGTGTGCTACCAATGCACCATCCTTCCAGACAATCTGAAAATAACACTGCCTTGTCCAAAGGTGATGCTGTCAGTTAGACCGTGGTAGATCCTGATGGGGAATGTTTCTCCACGAGGAAAGCATGTAAAAGATGTCAAGCACATAAAAAGGCCATTGTTTTGTTGTCATTGGCACCGAGAGTGCCTCGGGAAACGATGGCACTTCCCGTAATCTCAGTGGCCATGTTTGTGTTCTCCAACAGTCCTGCCTGGTGTCGTGTAATCATTTGTGTGTATGTCCATATATATGTGTGTGGCAGTTCCACTATGAGCCTTCGAGCCTGCAAAAAGTAAAGAGTGATCAAAAGAAGGAAGATGCCAGCATGACAAGTTCTTCTTATTGAACAAATGTAGTTGCAGTTTGGCCGAGATAGTAGAAGATGATTATACTGATTTATATATAATGGAGCAAGTGTTTGTATGTATGTATCCATGTCTGCTCCATACCCATCGGTTTCACAGCTGGCCAGATGCCACCCACAATTTAGTGTAAAACAACCTGTGACTTAAAAGGATCATCAAATCCCAAAAGCTAAAAAATGGGCCTTGTAAATGTGACAGTACTTATAGGCCCCAGGATACAGGCCTTGGGCGGCTGCAGGCCTCTGGTGTCAGCCTATGGGGCAATGCATTTTGAACTACTGTGAAGTTAATGGAGCGCCAAAGCAAAATCCCCACACTTCCCATCAAAAGCAGTTGAAAGATGGCAAAAAGTTTCACCAGAAGTTACCCAATATCAAATTTTGAGTTAAAAATTATTTTCCGTTTTGACCCCAAGTCCCCACTCCCTGGGGCATGAACTGAAGGTCATATCCCCCCCAAAATGTTATGTAATTCATGCGTCCCTCCCCCCCTCTAATGTTGACTGCATATATAAAGTTTCATTAAAAAATGTGCCCGTAATTGCATTTTTTGGTACTTCACCTTTTGATCCTACCTCAGGGGGAGGGGCTAAAAATGACACTGCTCCTGCACCTATGTGCCATGTGTTTATCATAACTACCAAGTTTGGTAAATGTCTGCCCAGCCGTTTAGGAGGAGATAGCGTGACGGACAGACAGACAGACAAATGGACGTTGCCGATTACAATATCCTCCTGGGTTTTTTTCCAAAAGGCATGGAGATAATTATGTGAGCTATATAACCATGATTTATTACATGCACATAAGCAACAGGGATATTTTGCTTCATGTACGTAACCCGGGTTATTTTTATTTTCGAGAGCGATCGAGGCAGCGGTCTGTTACCTATCCACCACTCAAGTAAAGGGATATGTCAGAAGAACTTCTTGTACACTTGTAAAGGTGCAGAGCACCTTAGGGCAGGTGCTCTGCTTGTAATAATAATATTTGTGGAAATAATGTGATTAAAATTTTTTTTTTTACCAGCAAATACCACCCATCATTTCGCTGACAGCAATACTAAAAGAGTTGGGGGTGGAGGGAGAGAATGTGCAGGATGGAGGGATAGAGGGGTGGAGTGAGAGAGGGAGGGAGGTGTGGAGGGAGAGGGATGGGGGTGTGGAGGAAGACGGAGGGGGAGAGAGGTAGGTGTGGAGGGAGAGAGAGAGAGAGAGGTAGGTGTGGAGGGAGAGAGAGAGAGGTAGGTGTGGAGGGGAGAGAGAGAGAGAGGTAGGTGTGGAGGGGAGAGAGAGAGAGAGGTAGGTGTGGAGGGAGGGAGAGAGAGAGAGAGAGAGAGAGGTAGGTGTGGAGGGAGAGAGAGAGAGAGGTAGGTGTGGAGGGAGAGAGAGAGGTAGGTGTGGAGGGAGAGAGTGAGGTTGGTGTGGGGAGGGAGAGAGTGAGGTTGGTGTGGGGAGAGAGAGAGAGAGAGAGAGAGAGAGAGAGAGAGGTAGGTGTGGAGGGAGGGAGAGAGAGAGAGAGAGAGGTAGGTGTGGAGGGAGAGAGAGAGAGAGAGGTAGGTGTGGAGGGAGAGAGAGAGAGAGAGAGAGAGAGAGAGAGAGAGAGAGAGAGAGAGAGAGAGAGAGAGAGAGAGAGAGAGAGAGAGAGAGAGAGAGAGAGAGAGAGAGAGAGAGAGAGAGAGAGAGAGAGAGAGAGAGAGGGAGAGAGAGAGGTAGGTGTGGAGGGAGAGAGAGGGGTAGGTGTGGAGGGGGAGAGAGAGAGAGAGGTAGGTGTGGGGAGGGAGGGAGGGAGAGAGAGAGAGAGAGAGAGAGAGAGAGAGAGAGAGAGAGAGAGACGGGGAGAGAGAGAGAGAGAGAGAGAGAGAGAGAGAGAGAGAGAGAGAGAGAGAGAGAGAGAGAGAGAGAGAGAGAGAAGAAGAGAGGGGTGGAGGGAGAGGGAGAAGAAGAGAGGGGTGGAGGGAGAGGGAGAAGAAGAGAGGGGTGGAGGGAGAGGGAGAAGAAGAGAGGGGTGGAGGGAGAGGGAGAAGAAGAGAGGGGCGGAGGGAGAGGGAGAAGAAGAGAGGGGTGGAGTGAGAGGGAGAAGAAGAGAGGGGTGGAGGGAGAGGGAGAAGAAGAGAGGGGTGGAGTGGACGGAGAAGGAGAGAGGGGTGGAGGGAGAGGGAGAAGGAGAGAGGGGTGGAGGGAGAGGGAGAAGGAGAGAGGGGTGGAGGGAGAGGGAGAAGGAGAGAGGGGTGGAGGCAGAGGGAGAAGGAGAGAGGGGTGGAGGGAGAGGGAGAAGGAGAGGGTGGGAGGGAGAGGGAGAAGGACAGAGACAGAGGGGTGGAGGTGGGGGGAAGAGAGAGAGAGATATAGAGATATATAGATTGGTGGTAGGTTTGAGGGGATGGGGGGAGAGAGGAAGGGTGGGGAAGTGAGGAGTTGGGGGAGCTAAGGGGTGGAGAGTGATGCCTCGCCACACGTTGCTATGCACTTCGGGAGGGAGGGGTGCGAGTAAGGGGGTTGAGAATGAGAGAACGAGAGAGGGGGAGCAAGGTGAGGGTGGGTTGAGCAATGCATCAAATATTGAATGGAAATTTTCAGATGAAGTGAATGAAAATTTTGTTACAATATTTTTCCAATTCTCTCTTGAACTCATCGTTCACTTATCCCATTGCTTTTCTCATTCCAATCCTCCTATTATGTTAATCATTCTTATAATTTGATCTTTAATTTAATTTATTTTGCCTTCCTCACGCCAGAGATTTCCCCATGGATTACCTAACTTTGGCTACGGGAGCCTCCGTGGCAATCCCGCTGCTTAATTATTTTCTTTGCCCTCGATCAACTTACACTTTCGGCATATTCTTTAATTTTTTCCTCACTCAATCTAATTCTCCCAACAGTTGAAAAAGTTAAGTGTAAAGCTCGGTACCGAAGGCACTCCGGCAATGTCGCACGCTGGAGCATATGTTATTTATTTATTTGGCATGGGGGCAGTGTACTTTAAATGTACCTCCACTTGTTTAATGCTGTATCTTGAACAAGTGCATACAGCATCAGTGTTTTCTGTTCCACACTCGATGCATACAACTCTTACATTTTATGTTCCGGGCTCTGTGCATACAACTCATCAACCAGCCACCCTAACCTATGTTTTTCATCAACAGACAGTCTTTGAGGATAGAGCCTGGGAGTAGCAATCTTGGGCTGACTTCATCCAAGGAGGACTCATCAGGTTAGTGCATTTGCTCACTTTCTCACCCGCTTCGATACAACTTTCATTCTCATTTTTCCAAAGAACCTCAAAATGATCTTTACTGCTGGTTGTGATTAATTGTGCATGCCAATTATTTGAGTGCAACTGACAAAGGAAAATATGAATTATTAATATGACAAAGTCATGAATGATAGTCGAAGGTTTTTTGTTATTTTTCCTGTACTTCAAAATTCTCTGTTTTATTTTGCTGTAGCGATTCCCAGGGTGAATCTTGTATTCAAGATCAAAATGATTGATATTTTGATTGCTTGGTTACTTGTTTGAAAATGTCATTTCTTCTCATCACATGTTATGTTTCTTCCATCATATGCTCACATAATGAAACCGAATTGGTAATAACAGTCTTTTAACCTTTAGCATCTAACTGGTCTGATTAAACCCACATCTGATCTATCCCTAACCAGCATGATAAAACTGACGTACTATGTATGTCCCTAACCGGACTGAATAAACCCATATACCATCGCCCTCGTGCTGGTACAGTGCAGAAGCAATTTGATTATTAACTTCCTTTGATTGCAAACCCCTTCCATCCTCTCCTGCCAAGTAAACATCAATAAGTGATTAGCACACATCAGTGTCGTTCATTTGACCTGTATTGGTAGCTTAACCCCTTTTATAAACCCCTGTTGGACTTGGTCTGAAACGGGGGCTTGTGGATTTGGTCTCATTTTTCATGTGTGTGCGTGCGTGCGTGCGTCCACAACTATATCTTGGACATGTATGGACCGATTTTATTTGTACTTGGCATTAAGACAACATATGATGGTATACATATGCACATCATTTTTTTTTTGAGATCAGATCCAATATGGCCTATTGGTGGCTAATTTGTCACTTAAACGTGTCCCCAACCATTTCTTGACATACATGGTCAAATTTTGTTCAAACTTGGCACAAGCACAGTACATGATGGCATTCATGTGCACCTCACTTTATTTTGTGATCTGATCAAACGGTCCTTTCGGAGAGAGAGGGTGAGTGCAGGATTTGTAGGGGCAAAGACCTATTCCAAGTGTTTTACCAGCTCCTGATCAAGGTCTCTCGAGGGAATAGGGTGCTGCCTGTCTGTCTGAAGGATGATAAATTATGTGGTCGAAGGTGGAATCATCAGCAAAGAGATAAGTAGAATTTTCCAGGGAATCATAAACATCATTGAAGATGAAGAACAAGCCTGGGCTCAAGACACTGCCATGGGCACACTCCAGCCTTGGCAGGGAGAGATGAGAGGATCCCGTTAAGAGCTATACGCTGACTACGGGAGTGGAGGAAGTCTGTGATCCATGAGAGGAGGTGTGTTTAAGCACATTATTTGGAGACCAAAGTGGGTTGCCAGACTGTATCAAATCCTCGATGTATGTCTCGTGTTTAAGATTGAGGGCTTACATCCATTGTTAGGAGAGTTGAAGCAGAATATCCAAGGTAGAATGACCGGGTCTGAAATCGTACTTGTGATCTGAATTGAGGTCGTTGGAACGAAAAGGAATGATTTGATGTCAACAGTAGAAGATCAGTTTTTGCACCATGTCTGTGCATTGCAATCATCTTGGCTAACTTTCAGGCAGACTGAATCTAACCCAGAGAGAACTAGAGAGTTCATAGAACATGACACCCTGCACAGTGTGCAAGTGTATATAGTACTGTACTTCAATTTTCATAAAATAATGATTTTAACGATCGTAAAAGAAATCCAGAAGTTTAGTGCTATTGAAGTAGTCCAGAAGTAGTTCTGAATTCCACCTGTATACACCACCCTCATTAAACCTTTATTTAAATTTAATAACTGCAAAACTTGAGGTTATTGGAAGTATTATGATAGGCAATTTGTGTTCTGCAGTGTTAAAGTATATAATTGAATTTAAATAAAATAAAGATTGTAAAAGTCGTAAAAAATAAATTAATTCTGGTATTTTTCGCAGTTTCTATAACATCACCCTATCGAACACATTACATTATTTCTTCATGCTTATTGTTTGTGTCCTTTATGATGTCCTTAAAAACAGTAAGCTTCCTGTTTGGAATGATTTTCAATTTTGCTTGACTGCCAAGCAGCCACATAGTGTAAAAACATTATCACACTCCTCTCTGCGCATGTATGATGGGGATGAATTCTAAGCTGTTCTTCGATCATAAACTGATAAGACGGACGGAAATCAACCAATTGCTTAACTCCGCTTTTCGTTTTGCATGCGTGGTATAATGATACGGTGAACAGAGCACAAAGAGGATGAGAAAGAACAGCAGAGTAGGTTTTTAGGACACATGCTCTGATGCTGTCTGGGCCTGTCCCAGAATCGGAGTCAAAGTTTGTTAGAAACCTCTCCACCTTCTCAAGTGAGAAAGACACAGTGTGGAGGAGCAGTTGGATACGAGAGGTTAGAGTAGGTTATAGGGATTGAGGGGTTATACAAGGTGCAGCAGAAAACACTGAATTGAGGAATTCGGCCTTCTGAGTCAGCTGTACTGCCATTTGAAGTGAGGGAAGGGATGGAAGGGTAACATACTCCAGAGATAGGCTTAACAAGGTGCTACCAGGTCGTTGAAGGAGTTAGGTTTGAGAGTCCAGTCTTGAGGTTGGATAAAGCCTGGTGTTGGCTTAGCGGTGAGGATGGCTGGCTTTGGATCTTAGGGTGCTGAGTTTGAGCCCTGTTAACCAATGACAGGCTGAATCAACCCCACCTGGTGCTGTCATCCTTTCGAGGTCGGCGAAATGAGTACCAGTATATTGGTATAGGGGCACAGCATCAGCGGCATAGTCGTGCCTCAACAAAATGATAGCGACCCGGCAGCCAAGCTGCCATGCGCAAGAAGAAGAAGAAGGTTGGACACGTTATCTTCTGGCTTTCCTGAGAGTGGGTACACATACTTGTTCCAGGCTTTGCAGAATGATTTTAGGTTGCCTTTGTTCATATTTGCCTTCCAGGAAGAGAAGGCTAATTGGTTAAAGGCAACTGCTTCAACCAAGGGTTGTGTGTACCAGGAGTGACAGGATGTGGATGAAAATAGTAACTGGATTTGGACCTAAATTGTTATAAATCTGGACCTAAATTGTTGTAAAACATTGTGTTCTTCACTCTGCATATAATTTTTACACCTATTTGTAAATCCACTTTCGTGTTATTTATTTGGGCAATACATCAGGACATGCAGCCTGTCTGCACTTGACTTCACTTCACTTCACTTCTGCTCATTCTTGCTCCTCATCCTCAAATACTGTACATTTGTTTTGCTTCCCGTTATTCTGATAAGAAATCCTCCCTGGCCCATGTACAATACTTTCCTGAGTGTGTTGTCTCAAGCTCTTCCCTCCAGGCCTTCAAATCTGCTGCCTGCCACCACCACCTGGTCTCTCCCACATGCTACCTCTGAACTTCGTTGCACCTGCCGAGATTTATATTTGTTCCCATCCTTCACCCACAATTCCTTTGCTAGTGCTATGATGAATCCACATTTTCCCTTTAACCCATTTTTTTCTGTTATTCTGCCCTTCTGTGAACCACCAAGAGCTCAGTGATGTGAGTTGACATTTCGAGCATTAGCCCTTCATTAGAGAAAAAACGCAAAGGGCTAATGATCAAAACTTCAGCCGCACCTCACTTCCCATGGTAGTTAACGTACTCTTATCGGCTTTCATTCGATAAAATCCATTATCCAACTTGTCTGCTGACGTGGACGTGCCCAAGCATTAATGAAGACTCGTATTCCATTGTAAGCTCAAACGTTTGTAACTTCCACCACCAAAGGTGGATGGAGGTTATGTTTTCATCCCTGTCTGTCTGTCTCTGCAAACAGGGTATCTCAAAAAGTTGGGGAAGGATTTGAACGAAATTTGGTTAGCAGGTTGGGTGTGTGATGAAGACAAAATGATTTGATTTTGGTGAAGATCCAGGACCGCATCAGGATCTGAGAAATTTTTTATGTGCTTCTTCATCATTGAGTGATGGGGCTAAAACATTATACAACACGATATCTCAAAAAGTTATCGACTGATTCGGACGAACCTTGGTGGACAGGTTGGGTGTGTGACGAGGATGAAGCTATTCGATTTTGGTGAAGGTCTGAATCCGGAAATGAGAATTTAAAAAAAATTCTGCATGTGATTCTTTCACCATTGAGAGCTCGGGCCAAAAAGGATATTCTGTATAGCATATCTCAAAAAGTTGTGGACGGATTCGGATGAAACTTGATGGATGAGTTGGGTAGGTGACAATAACAAGCCGATTAGATCTTGGAGCCTCGAGATCCAGATCTGGCCTATCCTTGGGATACAAAATGTAAACTGTTCAGCCTCGAGTGCAGTTGTAGTTTTATTTACGACGATTGGGTCTGTTGTGTCAAGGGTAAGACAAAGTTCCTCGAATACCATAAACATTATTTAATTTAAGTAAACACTTAAAAGAAGGAAATTAAAATAGGAGTAATAGAAATGACAATTTTAATGACTGTGCTTCTTTTTTTTCTTCTATATTCGATGACTGGAGTTTGTCCAAGCATTAACCACCCCTCACCCCTCGCCCCCCCCACCCGTACCCCACTCCCCTCCGTGTACACACCATGTACACATTTGTTTGAAGCTCTCCATCCATCCCTTTGCTCACTTTTGCATGTGTCACTGTAAGTGGATATATTTATTTGATGTACAGCACATAATAAAATGATTTCTCCTCGTATTGACATTTCCAGTCGTAATGATGATGACCTGGCAATGTCAAACCTTCTGATCCCCTTACTGGCACTATTAAAAGGTAGCATGACGATGAGGATAGGCACTGACATTGAAAGGCTGGTGTAAGCTGTCCCTATACCTCCTGAAAGGCTGTAGTCATTCAAAAATGCTGTGTGCGTGTGTGCGTGCGCGCGTGTATGTGCATGCCGCAGGTGCTTCTGATGCATCAGGGTCTCCACAGGCTGTACACCGACGCACCACAGCACCTGAACCATTGGTGTTGGGCAGCCCTATCAGCACGCCACCCACCAGCCGCCATCCATGTTGCCATCGCAAAAGCCGCAGCCTTGGTAGCAAGTACGCTGCGAATACAGGGTCTCTCGGGGAAATTACTTTTGTGGAGACCGTGCTTGATTTGGTGTGACGGGGCATGTTGGTGCATTTGATTTTGTGTGGGAGGGATGGTGTTGTAAAAGCACTGAATGAATGACATTGAATGACTTTATTTCTTTTTGCAGATGGTCTTCAGGTGAGAGCGGGTGAGTAAGGGCAAAAATTAATGGTTGACAACACAAGGATTTTTCAGCTCCACAGATGAAATTGTTTGGATATGACATTGCTATCCCTGTCTTGACAATCAATTTGTCCATTGTCTCTTCCTCAGCTCGCTTTGTCCACATGTCGGGGTTGAGACCAAGAGTATGACGTTGCCGGCAGTGCGGCCCCGCCATCTGCTGGATGATAGTGTCATGGACTTGTCTCCATTGCCCAGACCCATACGTGGAGCCTCACTCGCCAGTGGCCTCTCTCTGGGTACCCTGCTTTGTAGGACACCTTGAACTAAGTGGCCATCTATTTATTACATATGCACGAGGGCGGTAATGCCAAGTGAGAAGAGAGGATGTAAGAGAGAAAGGAGCAAGTGAGAAGAGATGCAATTCAAAGGAAGGGCGTGTTTGGAGCATATGGTGTGATCGATTGGGGGTTGGGGGGAGGGGGAGGGGAGGCTGGTCAATTTTCTCAATTTTGTCTTCTGCCCCGGTGCGTACGGTATTATATAGACTAGCCAAAACCTCGTCACAGACGGATTCCGTTCCATGAGCCCAATATGACAACCAGTGGCGGCTCTTGTAAGAGCCGGATCCCAGTCGATGTACTCCATGGCCTTATCTAATGAGGCCTACAAAACATCCTTGTACACGACATTTTTGGTCTACACTACTCCTTGTGAAGAGGTCCCCTGATTTGTGTGCCACTATGTGCGATGCACTCTTACAGGTATGAAGTTTCTTTCACTCCAGGTCACAGTACCGAGAAAAACGTGACGTGACAGCTAGGAGGAGCACAAAATTGGTCCTTCAGTATTAATATATAGATGACCTTTAATCCTAAACCATGATAGTGATATTCAGGCAGGACATGACGTAATGGTTTAGTCATTTAATCAGATCCAGTACATCATAGAGCGGATGAAATGTAAATGTTTATGAGATTCTGATATTTTCTTTTCTTTTCAACCCTTCCAAAAAAAATTCTTCTTTTACTCATAGGACCTAATATTTTGGATCCGATTCCCAGCCTAAAATTCTGATACAGTGCAAGGTCAAGTCCAGCTTGATTTAAACCATAAAATTAAACTTGCTTTAAAAGCCGACATAAAACTTGCTTATTCTAAAATTAGGGGAGCAAAGCTGTAAAATGATTTGATGCAGAATGCAGTGGCTAATAAATATGAAACTT